>NC_087184.1:13762719-13772719 GCF_035594125.1 Scylla paramamosain
CTACTACTACCTGTTCGACTCTTGACCAGCAGGGGCACAGGAAACGCAGGTAACAGTGCAGGTGTTTATTCACAGAAGGTGTGAACAGAAGGCTGGAGGTAGGTGATCTCTCGGCGCCAGGCCGCGCACTTCAACTTAACACTTATGACTGAAGCCTAGCTCGTTCACTCATACACGTCTCGCTCATTCACTCGTTCACACAACTAGCTAACAACCACACACTACCAGTATATTCTCTTTGTCCTCGTCCCTCTCCTCCTCCTCGTCCTCTGATCCTCCTCCTCCTCCTCATCCCCTTCTTCCTTTCTCACAATTCTTAAAATAAAAGGGAATATTTCAGTAATAAAACAGCGGGATAAATAGATAGATTGAGAGAGAGAGAGAGAGAGAGAGAGAGAGAGAGAGAGAGAGAGAGAGAGAGAGAGAGAGAGAGAGAGAGAGATGTACTTTGTATGTACTCTCGTAAATTTCACTGTTGTTGAACCTGAAAAGATTGTCATGATACCTCTCTCTCTCTCTCTCTCTCTCTCTCTCTCTCTCTCTCTCTCTCTCTCTCTCTCTCTCTCTCTCTCTCTCTCTCTGTGGCAGGTGGAGGCGGGGGCAGTAAGTTATCCTTGTGATGTTATCTGGTGACGCTCTTGAGGTCTCGATGTGGTTTTAAAACGGCGCTGCGGAGACTGTCTAATGAACTGTGTGGGGAGGTGAGAGGGAGAGGGAGAGAGGGGAGTGGGTGTAGGGATGGAGTGGAGGGATATTCGGGGAGTGTGTGGGGGAGGAGACAGGGGGCGATAAACTTTGTCTCTCTTTCTCTTTTTCTCTGTTTTTTTCCTTTTGTTCCTTCCCTTATTCCTTTTTCCTTTTGTTTTTCTTTCTGTTGTTAAATTTGTATGTTTACTTTTTTCTCTGTGATGATGGCTGCGTTTTCTTTTCTTTTTTTCTTTCTTTTTTTTTTTTTTTTACTGTTTTTCTCCTTTGGGTTGTTTGTCTTGACTTTACCTTTCTTCCCCTTTATTTTCCAATCACCTCTTCATTTTTTTCCCCCTTCTTTCTTTTCCTTCTTCCCAACATTTCCGTTTCTACTTCCAACAAGTATATATAGTCAGGAAATAAACTGTGTGTGTGTGTGTGTGTGTGTGTGTGTGTGTGTGTGTGTGTGTGTGTGTGTGCTGTTGTACATAGTTAAGTAAGTGTCCTTGTAGCAAAATGGCCTGTTAAAAAATTGAACGACCTAAACATTTGCATAAATTCTCTTAAAATCACGTCATGGATTTATGTAGTGAGGCTGAATAATGATGATGATGATGATGATGATGACGATGATGCTAAGAATAGTGATGATGATGACAATAATGGTGATAAACGATGGTAGTAAAATAAAATAAAAAATTAAGAAAGAACACGCGTAATGATAAGGATAAGGAGTACTGTGTGTGTGTGTGTGTGTGTGTGTGTGTGTGTGTGTGTGTGTGTGTGTGTGTGTGTGTGTGTGTGTGTGTGTGTGTGGGCGTGCGGGTACTCACTTGCGATGCCCTGAAGGCCCATGTCGTAGTGGCGCCACATGCCATGGTTCATCTGGGCGTAGGCCTGGTAGTGGCTGATGGGCGCCTGGAGACTCTGCCCGCCCGCGCCCTGGAGGTACCCATCACGCCCGCAGTTGAAGCCTAGGGGCGAGGAGAAGGTCTGTTCGGTGGGCGGTGCTGTGGGCGCGAGGGCGGTGTGGGCGGGGGACTGCCACATGGATGGGGAGGGCGTGGATGGCTGTACTAGCTGCGTGGAATAGGAGTTGTAGGGCAGCATGTGGGTGTGGGCGTGGGAGGAATACATGGAGGGCGTGAGCAGGTTCTGGCCGCCCTCCTGGCCGTACCCGCCCGCGCTCCCCGGGGGAAACATTGCCGGGAACTCCACCCCGACGACTGCCTGGGGCCCGCGCCGCTCGCCAACCTGCACTGTGGGCGCCCCCTCCTCCTCCACCGCCGCCTGCAGCTCCTCCCGGCTTACTGCTGCAGGGAGGGAGTCACCGGGGTACACACACACATACGCGCGCACGGACACGCACGCCGCTGGTATTACGTACACACAGGAGACGTACGGACAGTAACTAAGGTGCAAGTTAAATTTTCAGTGTCCGTCCACGCGCATGTAGTTCACGGACGGCGATACTCACACGGACACGAACACACTAAGAGCGAAGGCACGCGGGGATGCCTGTAGGGAGAACTGAAGGTGGCGAAGATACAACACCCACCAGCAGCTTTCCTGAAGTCACGACCTCACCAGACACCTAAAAAAATCAATCACCGCGGCTCGGAATCAGGGCGCGTAAGGCACGGAGGAAGCCACTCACTCACTGAAGGCACGAGGGGACGGCACGCGGGGCACTGACGAAGGCACGTGCTGGGGAACACAAACACGAGAAAACACAACAAACACGGCACTCTGGTAGGCGATGGCTGGTGCTTGCGAGTGTTCTGGCTTTGTATCTCTTTCCTGTCTCCTCTAACTGGCTACTAGAGGAGGCGGAGAAGAGAGGGGCGGGGTTCGGTAGCTGCTTAGAGTGTTGCTGCCGCTGCTGGTGCTTCGGGATACTGGAGGGCGTGTGTGGGGAGCCTCGTCAGGAGCCTGCAGGAAGAAAAGAGGTGATTAAGAAAACGAGTAGTGGGAATGAGTTATAACGAAGGGTTACTGCGTATATACTAACCACACACACACACACAGAGAGAGAGAGAGAGAGAGAGAGAGAGAGAGAGAGAGAGAGAGAGAGAGAGAGAGAGAGAGAGAGAGAGAGAGAGAGAGAGAGAATTTCATGTCCAAGGAAACAAAAGACGTGGAATATAAAATAATAAAAGAGAAAAGATGCAAAGAAACTAATGCAAGAACGAGAGAGAGAGAGAGAGAGAGAGAGAGAGAGAGAGAGAGAGAGAGAGAGAGAGAGAGAGAGAGAGAGAGAGAGAGAGAGAGAGAAGTTATAGGCCTCGAGAGAAGCTTAGTGTCGTCGTGTCAAAAATGGATTGGCTCATAAATTTATCCTGATCAACTTGAACTCCTCTGACGAACTAGAGAGAGAGAGAGAGAGAGAGAGAGAGAGAGAGAGAGAGAGAGAGAGAGAGAGAGAGAGAGAGAGAGAGAGAGAGAGAGAAGCTACACGTAAATATGAGATTTTCTCTTTAATCGCTTCTACGTAATTACAATGAAAGTTATGAAGAGTGTCAGGAGGAGGAGGATGAGAAGGAGAAGAAGAAGAAGAAGAAGAAGAAGAAGAAGAAGAAGAAGAAGAAGAAGAAAGTAATGACGTAAATGAGAAAAGGAGAATAACATGGAAGAGAAAAGTTGGAGAGAAGACAAGAGAACAAGAAGATAAAGATTGAGAAGAAAGAAGGAAAAAGAGAACGATAAGAGAGTTAGATGGAGAAGGAATAAGAGTTGATGAGAAGACTGGAGGATAAAGGAACAAAGATGGAGGAGGAGGAGGAGGAGGAGGAGGAGGAGGAGGAGGAGGAGTAGTTTGAAGGTGTCAGGCATATTGCATGACGTTACAATATAAGAGACAATAATGGCAGACTCTTCTTGATATCACCACCACCACCACCACCACCACCACCACCACTACCGCCGCCGCCACCGCCGTCACCGCCGCCGCCACTACCAACAGGAGGGAGGGAGTGGCAATCAAATGGGTAGGAGGGTGTGGGGAGATTGGTTAGGTAGTGAAAAATGAGGTTGTGTGGGTGTTAGAGAGAGAGAGAGAGAGAGAGAGAGAGAGAGAGAGAGAGAGAGAGAGAGAGAGAGAGAGAGAGAGAGAGAGAGACGCACTGACATGGAGAGAGATTAAGCGAATGTTGGGAGAATGAATAAGTAGATAGTACCTTATTATTATTATTATTATTATTATATATTATTATTATTATTATTATTATTATTATTATTATTATTATTATTATTATCATCACCACCACCACCACCACCACCACCACTCTCAGAGGTAAGGCAGGGCACGCTAACAGGTCTATGGGTGTCTATTAGGCGCGGACAGGTATATTCCCAGGTGTAGCAGTACCTGATAAGGCGTACGGGGGATGGAGAGGCAGGTAAGATACACCTTAGCTTACTGATAAGGTGACGGCGCCCTTTGATAACCCTTCCGAATATGGCGCTGACGGAGAGGAGGTAGGCATGTGTGAGTATGTGTGTGTGTGTGTGTGTGTGTGTGTGTGTGTGTGTGTGTGTGTGTGTGTGTGTGCAAGCAGTACGTACAGATAAAAGTGTAAGGTCCGGAGATAACCATCCGTGTTAGGTGCATAAGGGGTGTGGGGAGGGAGGCGATGCAGTTTTGTGAGTGTGTAAGTGTGTGTGAGTGTGTGGCGGAGGCAAGCATTGGCGGGTCGAGGGATAAGGGTGCGGTGTGATGCCTTGGTGCCCAGGTAACGAGTGCGTGTCCTGGTGATAAAGAGGTGACAGGTACAGGTAACTTGATGACAGGCGGTGACTAATGAGAGTGGCTTTGTGGCGAGGGGACGACCCGAGAGAGAGAGAGAGAGAGAGAGAGAGAGAGAGAGAGAGAGAGAGAGAGAGAGAGAGAGAGAGAGAGAGAGAGAGAGAGCGGTAAATGTAAATATGGCAGTTTTTTCTTAATCGTTTCTACGTAATCCTGAAGAAAGTTAGGAAGAGAAAGAAGAGGAGGAGGAGGAGGAGGAGGAGGAGCGCGAAAGAGAAAGACAGGCAGGAAGACAGATATCGTACACATCACTAAATATCGTACCTCTTCACCTAATTCTTGTACTCTAGGACGCGCCAAACATCACCACACATTTTTCTAACCTCGGGACACCAATAAACATCTTAGATTATATAGATACGTAATAGAGGTAGTGTAAAAAAGAAGAAAAATAACACACACACACACACACACACACACACACACACACACACACACACACACACACACACACACACACACACACACACACACACACACACACACACACACACACACACACACACACACACACACACACACACACACACACACACACACACACACACACACACACACACACACACACAGCTGTCTCCTGTCTCCCCAACACTCCCTCCCACCTAAAGTGAAAAGTGTAAAGCGAACAAATTTATGTACTTTCTTCCTCCAGCGAGCATCTGAGGTGTCAAGATAGCACGCACTTAAGATGGCGAGATGGGAGATAACAAGTGGACGAGGAGGAGGAAGAGGAGGGAGAGAGAGAGAGAGAGAGAGAGGTGATGGTGGTGGTGGTGGCGGTGGCGATATCAGTTGATTTTTCTTTACGCCAATCAGCTGGAAGTGTTTATAGTTGTCAGCTGATGGGATGATGGTAGTAGCAGTGGTGGTGGTGGTAATAGTGTTTGTGTTTGTGTTTGTGTGTGTGTGCTGCTGTTTCTACGTGTCCTGTTGGCTGACTGTGGTGGAGGGTGACTCTTTGGGTGTCTTGCTAACTGAACTGGTGTGAATGACTGACTGACTGACTCACTGACTGACTACTGGTTGTGATGGATAGGTTAAACTGTGTTAAACTGAATAACTTTGACTGATTCACTGGCTGCATCTGACTGGCTAATCTTTACACCAACCGAATCACTAACTGACTGACTATTGGTTGTAATAGGTACTTTGAAACTATTGCTGGCTAACTGGATGCCTTTGAGTAACTAATTGGCTGCTGCTGACTGTACTGACTGACTGACTGACTGACTGACTGACTAACTAACTTAATCACTGCCATACTTAGGACCATATTCCGAAATCCTTCTACGCCGCACCTCCACTACCTTCAAAAGGCATAGTTACAGCTATACGGGTTTTTAAGCGTGTTTTTATGATTCTAGTGACAGATTAACAAGATTTTTACATTATTAACAGGAGAAACATTCTTGAGAACTCTGCTAATCATCACTGTGACCTTTGAAAATAGTTGTGGTGAGAGAGCAAAGCGCTTCTGAATACTGGCTTTACTTACGGGGTTTTGAATGTGTTTGTATAGTTCTAGTGGCAGATTAACAAGAGTTCTGCATTATTAACAGGAGAAACACTCTTGAAAACCCTCTTATCATCTCTGTGGCCTTTGAATATAGCCGTGGTGAGAGAGCGAGCCAAGAGGTTTTGAATACGGTCTTTATAATCACCACACGCAATAGAATCGTTATGTAAAAAGCTGAGATCCCACGGAAACGAGAAGACGGATGACCCGCGGCAAGTCTCAAGGGGGGAATTAAATACAAGGCCAGGCCAGTCATTCAGCATTAATAAAACTGGTTGGCAATGATGTGTAATGAGCGGGTGAGTGCACGTCCCGATCTGAGGGTTGGGGGAGAGACAGAGTGAAGGTAGAGGGTTGAGTCAATGGGTGAGTGATGGTGGTGGTGGTGGTGGTGGTGGTGGTGGTGGTGGTGTAGAGAAAGGGAAAGATAAGAGTTCAGTGGGTAGTGATGGTGGTGGTAGTGGTGGTGGTGGCTGTGGTGGTGGTGGTGGTGGTATTGTATTTAGCTTTCCTCGCTCAGTGTTGTATGATGAGAGAGAGAGAGAGAGAGAGAGAGAGAGAGAGAGAGAGAGAGAGAGAGAGAGAGAGAGAGAGAGAGAGAGAGAGAGAGAGAGAGAGAGAAAGAGAGGGGGAGGAATAAACGTTTTTAAGTAGATTATGACTAAAAACAATGCACCAAATATTAGTGACAAAAGGTTAACCTGGCCGTATTTCAGACCATTGAAGACGTTGATAACAACATTGTACACCATTTCCTTAATAACCATCGCTCCTGTTGTTGTTGTTGTTGTTGTTGTTGTTCCAGCTTTTTTCATGTAAGACGGACACTGAAGGACGGCAACAATGGCGCAAAAATAAATAATAATAAATAATAACAAAATAAAATAAAGGCCAACTGAAGAGTCCAGTCTCAAAATAGATGAGTCCTAAATAATATCCAAAATTACGTGGTGTCTTCAAATTTCCTTTGTTATTTGCGGTCTTTTTTCCTTTTCTTTTTGTGTGTCGTCATAAATAAAGCGTCGTGCTTCTTTTGAGCCCATAACATCGCTCTTATATTGTATCATTAACGAGGGGAAAAAATAAAATGTCTTGAAAAGCATCTATTTTTTTTTCTTTCTCTCTTTTTTTATCTTCTTTATTTTTTTCTTTAATTTTTGAGCGTCATAAATTAAAACTCGTGCATCCTTTCACTTCACAACATCGCTCCTTTATTGTATCATTAACGGGGGCAAAAAAATAAAATGTCTTGAAACGCACACAAATATATATATATATATATATATATATATATATATATATATATATATATATATATATATATATATATATATATATATATAATTTTTTTTTCTTTTTTTCCTGTTTATTTTTTTTCCTTTTATAATTTTTTTTTTCTTTTTCTTTTTTTTTTTTTTTTTTGAGCGTCATAAATTAAAACTCGTGGAACCTTTTGACTTCACAACGTCGCTCCTGCATTGTATCATTAATGAGGGAAGAAATGAAAAATATCATGAAGTCCCCTTAACTTTTTTTTTTTACCTTTTTTATTTATTTATTTATTTATTTTTCTTTATTTTTAAGCGTCCTAAACTCAAACTCGTGCAGCCTTTGGACTCTCAACTTCACTCCTATATTGCATCATTAAACGACGTGGGGAAAAAAAAACACATCACATACTCTCTCCCCAATAATAATAAGATGAAGATTAACTTTTTTTCCCATTCGCTGCGATTATCGATTTTTAAAGGAATTGCTGTCTGAATGGTTTAATGAGGAGGAGGAGGAGGAGGAGGAGGAAAAAAAGAAGAAAAACCACATCCTCTTCTTAAAAACCATCATTACTACCACAATCAGATGCAGTTGTTAATGAGTGTCATGGTATTATCTTTATTATTATTATTATTATTATTATTATTATTATTATTATTATTATTATTATTATGATTATGATTATTATTATGATTATTTTGGGATAGATATTGCTGCGGTTATTACTTGTGTTATTTTGTGATTTGGATATTTGGAGGTCGAGAGAGAGAGAGAGAGAGAGAGAGAGAGAGAGAGAGAGAGAGAGAGAGAGAGAGAGAGAGAGAGAGAATAAGACGAATTAAATGAGACACAAAAAATATCAGATGAATCTTCTATTACATTATATTCTCTCTCTCTCTCTCTCTCTCTCTCTCTCTCTCTCTCTCTCTCTCTCTCTCTCTCTCTCTCATTCTCTCTCTCTCTCTCTCTCTCTCTCTCTCTCTCTCTCTCTCTCTCTCTCGGGTATTAAATTTATAACCATGCCAAGGTCGGGGCTCGGATGGACAAGCAGGTTTAGAGCTGTCTGCCAAATTTTGCTTACTCACCCACTGTCATATTACTAAACCCCCTCTCACTCTCCCTCTCCCTCTCTCCCTCTCAGGTGTAACAAGGTAAATATATACCGAGTTAAGTTGTTCAAAGAGACAGGTGTATATATTAAGTGGGCAATGAGGACCGGGAAAACACAGTGAGTGCATCAGAGGGGTTTTGACAAGGCTAATGTACTGTATCCAAGTGGCCCAGGGGAGAGTAAGGATTGCTGAGTTAATGTTGAGATTTGCTGTTTTACTTAGAAGTGTGTAGAGTTACGTGTGTTAGAGCAGTGTTGGTTTTATTTGTTGGTTTATTGTTTATTTGTTAGGTTCTTATATTTATTGGTTTGTTTTTTTTTGTTTTTTTGTGTGTACAGGAGACTGGTTAACACACACATATATACTCACACTCATACACTCTCACACACACACACACTCTCAGGAAAGAAATTAAAGAAAAAGAAAGGAATAATGCATGTCAAAGAAAAAAAAATCAAGTAGAAAAATTCAGTTAGGTAGGAAAAAGAAAGTTGAGTTGCTAAAAATAAAGTGAAGTATCAAAAATGTTTAGTATGTGCAGAAAAAGAAACTTAGGTAAAAAAAAAGAGTCAAATAGGGAAAAACTAGTCGTTAAAAATGAAAGTTATGTAGAAAAAAGAAAAAAAGAAAACTCAGCTTCAGTGGTTAAAAATAGTTCAGTGATACAAAAAGAATTCTGGTGATTTGCACTAAATTCTTTCTCTAACACGGCGCGAGTAACATTTTTACCCTCGACACTAATGCTGGATTTATCAAGCAGAGGGTGATATCTTTCTTAACCAACGAGTATAGAATAAAAAAATAAAATAAAAAAAAACAGGAAGGGAAAAAAAACACTACAGTCACACTTTCCATTATTCTGATTAACAAGTGATTGAAAGTCTTAGTCGAGAGAAAAAAAAAGTAAAAAAGTAAAAAGAAAATGACTTAGTAAATAAATAAATAATAAATACAAGGGTAACTATATAAAAATATATTCTTGTTTTTTTAAGTATTTTTCTTAGTCTTTAAGTTAAGTAAGAGGAAATTGAATGTTGGGGCTTGTAATAGATAAAATAATTGTAATAAATACGAGTAAATAACAATAATAAATAAAAAGATGAAACAAAAATAATATCCATGTCTTTTTTTTATTTATATATTTCCAGGGGAGTTTCCTTTGCCTTAAAATGTTACGTATAGGAAGAATGTGCTTTGGGTGTTGAAGAAGAGGGTCAGTGATCTGTGTGTGAAGGCGTGTGGAAGGCGGTGCGTATAGGACACTGGAGATAGGCAGCAGTATGTATTGATGTGTATTATTTTGTTATTGTTGTTGTTGTTGTTGTTGTTGTTGTTGTGGGTGGTGGTGGTGGTGGGTGGTACATTGTTCCTAATTTTAATCTCATTACCATATTACCATTGTTCCTGTTTATGTTATTACCCTGTTCTTATCGTCGTTGTTTTTGTTGCAAAGTAGAGCATGACTGAAAGAAAACGGGATCGAGAGGGGGTGGTACGTTAATATATAATTTTTCAACGACTTAAATGATAAAAAAAAAATATATATATATATATATATATATATATATATAGTGTTAGGGTAAGAAATTATACCTAAACACATTGCAC
>NC_087184.1:13777719-13792719 GCF_035594125.1 Scylla paramamosain
GTGGCAGCGGGGCCCACCACTCACCACTCCTAAGACTAATACCTACTAGAAATACACACTAACCATTATCAGGAACCTGTTATTAATAGACGCCCCTTATCACACACACACACACACACACACACACACACACACACACACACACACACACACACACACACACACACACACACACACACACACACACACACACACACACACAAACTGGGGTGCCCACTTTAGGTCGAAAATTAAAGTTGTTTTTCGTAAGTAGAGATTGAGTGGGAAGTCTGTTTATCAGCTCTTCCTCCTCCTCCTCCTCCTCCTCCTCCTCCTCCTCCTCCTCCTCCTCCTCCTCCTCCTCCTCCTCCTCCTCCTCCTCCTCCTCCTCCTCCTCCTCCTCCTCCTGCTCCTCCTCCGGCAGGTAATGAAGTCATATAACCCAAAACGATCATTAACACCCTCTCCTTCTTTCTTCCTTCCTTCTTTCTTGCGCCTCCTTTATGAATCAGGAGGCAATGCGAGTAATAATGGGGAGGTGAGGCGGCCAACACTTAACCGGTCAAGGCTTATCCCTGCTTAATGGAGATAATGGGTGACTTTTAAAGCAACACCTCACTGTCTTCCGAACCTGTCTGTCTGCTCAGGAGGAGGAGGAAGAGGAGGAGGAGGAGGAGGATAGGGAGTAGTGGGGGTGATGAGAGGAAGGTGCATAGATAAAGGGTAAAGAGGAGAATGAAGACGAGGTACAGGGAGAGGAGGAGGAGCAGAAGGATAAGTAGGAGGAGGAGGAGGAGGAGGCTGATGAAGAGAGGAGAGTCATGTGTCGAAGTGAACAAAGCAAAGTGCGCGGGTACACACACACACACACACACACACACACACACACACACACACACACACACACACACACACACACACACACACACACACACACACACACACACACACACACCCCATTAGGAACCTATTTTAAGATGCCTCTGTAATCTTAAGCACTTACTTTTGAATGCAGAAATATTTACGTCTCTCTCTCTCTCTCTCTCTCTCTCTCTCTCTCTCTCTCTCTCTCTCTCTCTCTCTCTCTCTCTCTCTCTCTCTCTCTCTCTCTCTCTCTCTGCAATTATCGCTTACTCTGTCCGCGATAACATGTTCAGAATCCGTAACATTGCTGAAAAAAAATATATTCACTTAATTTTGTTCAGAATTCCAAAGATGATTCTGGTTCTCATTGTTTTAAATTGTCCACCACCACCACCACCACCACCACCATCACCACCACCACCACCACCTTTATTACCATTGTTACTCTTTCATTGCCTTTGCCATCTCCACCTCTTTAATCGTCACCAATGTAACTGTTACTTTCTTTCCTTTGGGTGTAATGGTTGTATATATATTATGATGTTCGTGTTTTTCTGTGTTTATCGGCGCCTGTGTTACTAGCAGTGTTGTTGTTGTGCTAGGTTTGGTTAGGAAGGCTTGGGCTATGTTAGGTTATGCTATGCTATGCTATGCTAGGTTACGTCTGGTTAAGTTAGGTCAGGTTAGGTTAGGTTAGGTTAGGTTTAGTTAGGTTAGGTTAGGTTAGGTTAGGTTTAGTTAGGTTAGGTTAGGTTTAGTTAGGTTTGGTTAGGTTAAGTTAGATGTGGTTAGGTTAGGTTAGGTTTAGTTAGATTAGGTTAGGTTAGGTTAGGTTAGGTTAGGTTTAGTTAAGTTTGGTTAAGTTAGGTTAGGTTAGGTTAGGTTAGGTTTAGTTAAGTTTGGTTAAGTTAAATTAGATGTGGTTATAGGTTGTGATAGATTAGGTTATGCTGTTTAGTTAGCTTGTGTTAGCTTAAGTTTTGTTAGGTTTGCTTGGGTTAAGTAAGAAGTTACATTAGGTTGAGTTAGGTTAGGTTAGCTGAGGTCGGGTTACGCACAATACCACTACCACCAGTATTGCCAGTCACTGTATAGTCACCCACACGCATACCACAGTAATTACCACCACCACCACCACCACCACCACCGCCACTCTACAAGCACAACAAACAACCACATCAAATAAAACCACCACCACCACCACCACCACTAGTCGTAGCTTCTCCCTCATTAGCATTCCTCCCTCACCCCCTCCAATAGTCCCTCCCTGAACCCCCCTGCCAGTACTCCCTCCCTCTTCTCTCCAAGACCCCTCCTACCTCCCTCCCTCCCTTTCGTCCGACCCTCTAGTCCCTCCTCCCTCCCTCCCCCTGACAGCACAACAGCTCATGACGTCATCATTAGCCGGAGCCCATAAATAACGCCCTCCCTTCGCCACCCCGCGCCCTCCTCGCCCTCTGATTGGCTGGCGTCGTGTCAACAAAGGCGGTGATTGGTGGCCGCGTGTCGCCATTACTCCGCTGCGGTGTTTTAATCTTCAGAAAACACGGCGGGAAACTGTCGCCTTAAGTGCTCCTCCCAGGGTGGGATGAAGGGTGGGTTCAGGGTGAGTGGGCGGCGATAGGGACGTGCTGGGGTGAGAGGGGTGAGAGGCTGAGCATAGAGACGTGCTACTAATGATTTCAGGGACAGAAAGACGTGTTGGAGTGATAGTTTGAGGTGGTGGTGGTTTTAGGGACTCAGGGACATACTGGTGGTGCTTTTAGGGACAAAAAAGCGATGGTGATGTTCTTAGAGACATGAAGACGTGTTGGTGAAGGTTTTAGGGACAAAGGGACAGGGTAGCTTTAGTGACGAAGGATGTGGTGGTGGTGGTTTTAGGGACAAAGACGCGTTGGTGATGTTTTTAGGGACAAAGATGTGATGATAATGTTTTTAGGTGGTGTTAGGGACAGAGACGTTTTAAGGTTTTAGGATATTGATAGAATGAATTTTTTAAGGGTGTTTTAGGGTTTGTTAGAGTGAGCTAAGGGCCTACTTGAAGTGAGGGCCTGAATAAGGGTTCTCAGGGACGTGGTGTTAAAGTGAAAGTTTAAGGGACGTGTTGTTAGAGTGTGGGGTCTTTCAGGGACATTTTGGAGTCTTAGGGATTTATTGGAGTGAGATTTAGGGACTTTTTGGAGTTAGGGTTGTAGGGACGTGATGTCAGAGTGAGGAATTTTAGGGATGTGTTTCAATAAAGGTTTCATGGAGGCATTAGGATTTTAGGGGCTTGAATTGTGGGTTTTAGGTGATTGGAATAAGATTTTAAGGTCGCATTAGGGTTTTAGGGGCTTATAATGAGAGATCTAGGGACGTGTTTCAGTAAGGGTTTAAGGGACTTGCTTGGGTTTAAGGGACTAGTTAGAATAAATATGTTTGAGTTAGAGTTTTAAGGGCATCATGTTAGAGAAAGGGAGTTTAGGGACGTCAGGGTTTTTAGGGACGCATTAGGGGTTTGGGGAAGTGTTATTTAGGGTTTCAGGGATGTGGTGTTGGAAGGGAAGGGTGAGTGAGGAAAAGAAGAGTGATTGAATATTTAGTTAGGGGTATAAAGTGTGTGTGTGTGTGTGTGTGTGTGTGTGTGTGTGTGTGTGTGTGCGTAGTTGGGTGTCCTTGCGGTAAATTACTCTTTAAAAATGGAGGCTCTAATCCAAACATTTGCATAAATTCTTATAAAATGACATCAGGCACTGAAGTAGTAGGCTGATGAGCATGATGATGATGGTGGTGGTGATGATGATGATGATGGTGGTGGTGATGATGATGATGATGGTGATGATGATGATGATGATGATGACATACAACAAACACTTCAACTTCAACATGTAAGGGAAGGTCATCAAAATGGTACAAGGAAAAAAAAAAGGAAAAGAAAACGAAAACAAAGGAAAAGAAAAGAAAATGAAAGGAATGAAAGAGAAAAGAAAACTAAAAGAAAAGAAAAACAGGCCATGACAAAAAATAAAAGATGAAATAGAATAAATAAAATAGATAAGACCTCTAGAGAGAGAGAGAGAGAGAGAGAGAGAGAGAGAGAGAGAGAGAGAGAGAGAGAGAGAGAGTGGGGGAGGGGGGACAAGTGACTGACGATACACTTCTGTCCCGTAAAGTGACTAGACAAACTAGGCGGCTCCGGTTAGTACTAAGGGGGTCTCTCTCTCTCTCTCTCTCTCTCTCTCTCTCTCTCTCTCTCTCTCTCTCTCTCTCTCTCTCTCTCTCTGTAAACCTCGTGCTGGCATTAAGATCTCTGTGTTTTTCTTTGAATTTTCCTCTTCCTTCTTCTTCTTCTTCTTCTTCTTCTTCTTCTTCTTCTTCTTCTTCTTCTTCTTCTTCTTCTTCTTCTCAGTGATTTTTTAACCTTCCTGACTTTTGTATACCACCACCACCACCACCAACAACAACAACAACAGCAACAACAACAACAACAACAACAACAACAACATTCTGGCCCGTATTTTGAAACCTTTGTTCGTTCATTATGAT
The DNA here is from genome assembly GCF_035594125.1 of Scylla paramamosain. Classification (NCBI taxonomy): domain Eukaryota; kingdom Metazoa; phylum Arthropoda; class Malacostraca; order Decapoda; family Portunidae; genus Scylla; species Scylla paramamosain. The sequence goes on from NC_087184.1 coordinate 13,782,088, forward strand.
TATTTTCATATGCTACAGACATGAGTAGTCGAATTCTCACGGTGTTTTTTCTTCATATTGATGTCGAAATCTTCATAAACAATCACTTAAAGCATAAACACACTTGATATTCATTAGATAGTGTAGAATTCTTAAGAAACAATCACTGGAAACATGTACACGCCCTGGAGACATTTTCCTTTCAAAGACCTTGTAGAAACTTCAATAAAACAAACTCCAGAAGCATGAAAACACACGATTTAACCCAGAGATGGTATAGAAGTCTTCATAAAACCACTGGGAACGTGAAAACACTCTTATAAAAGTTTCCCCTTCAAAGACCGGGCAGAAATCTTAACCTAACAACCACCAGAAGCTTGAAAACACACGAATTTCCCGCCGGAGATGTGCAGAAATCACAATTAACCAATGGAACCATGAAACCACTCTTACAAAACTTTTCCCTCCAAGAACAATGAAAATAACCACGAGAAACACGAAAAAAAAAACCTGAAAATGTCTCATAACTTTCACTACACCCTGCTGAAAGAACCCAAGATAACACACCACAAACTCAGAACAACTTTGAGTGCTCTATCATTGCTGCAGCCTTCATTAATAGTGGCTGGGCGGTGCAGTGTGGCAGTCAGTGTAGCAAAGCAGTGTGAGGGCATTAGGCGCCTATACTGTTGCTGACTGCCATAAATCCTTGTTATCAGCTGGTGTTGTTGTGGCTGCAGTCAATCCTGGGTGTTGAAAGCGGGTCTCCTTGGCGCGCCCCTTACCTGCCCCAACAACCAGTGCGCGGCGGGGCGTGGGTGGCACAGTGCTGATTACTGCGCGGATTTACGAGCGCACACTGCCGCCTCTTTTTGCTGCCTTGAGCTTGATTCAGGTGCTCGTGGCCATTATGGATGGTGTGTGTCTGGTGGTGGTGGTGGTGGTGGTGGTGGTGGTGGTGGTGGTGATAATTGTTTTAGCCTCCCTCCAGTAACGTCATCAACACCAGCAACAATAAGGAAATAATATTAAAAAATGATGATGATGATGATGATGATGATGATGATGATGATGATGATGATGATGATAATAAACCACTACGGCAAATAGGATAACGAAGGTGATGTCAATAATAATAATAATAATAATAATAATAATAATAATAATAATAATAACAACAACGACAACAACATCAACAACAACAACAACAACAACAACAACAACAACAACAACAACAACCAATATTATAAGAACTAACTAAATTTCTACCTATGCATTCCTATCTACCTGTTTATCTGTTTGCCTTCCTATCAGTCGCCTGTCTATTCCTGTCTGTCTGTCTGTCTGTCTGTCTGTCTGTCTGTCTGTCTGTTTTCCAGTCACTTGTGTATTCCTGCCTCCCTGTATGTCTGTCTTTCTATTCTTCCTATTTTGTCTTAATATTTCACAACCCGCGCCTCCTCTCACACAAATACCCGAGCAACGAGTCCACTTAACTCCACCAGGGATTTCAAACAGTAATAATTGTCTTAACTAGGCTGTTTGGCTTAATTTTAGTACGTTAACAATAGGGAAGAATTATTTACAGTATGAATGGAGAAGGATGTTGAGGTAATGATGTAAAATATAGGTAATAGTGTCTGGTGGTAGTAGTAGTAGTAGCAGCAGCAGTAGTAGTAGTAGTAGTAGTAGTAGTAGTAGTAGTAGTAGTAGTAGTAGTAGTAGTGGTAGTAATAATAGTGGCCATCAGACGGTCGCATGGGCGGTGGTCAGAAAAATAAACAAAGACATATAATGACCCAAGCTTGTTTGTGTTTTGGTCGCCTCGTCCCGCCTCGCTCCAGGGACGGTTATCTTGCCGCAGAGAGAGAGAGAGAGAGAGAGAGAGAGAGAGAGAGAGAGAGAGAGAGAGAGAGAGAGAGAGAGATCCAACGGTTAGGAAAAGTAGAAGGGATGTGACCTTTGCCCTACTACTACTGCTGCTACTACTACTACTATTACTACTACTACTACTACTACTACTACTACTACTACTACTACTACTACTACTACTACTACTACTACTAGCAATGATAATGATGGTGGTAACAACAACAACAAGAAAAACAACAACAATAGTAATCATGATAATAATAATAATAATAATAATAATGATAATAATAATAATAATAATAATAATAATAATAATAATAATAATGATAATAATAATAAATGCCCAAAGTATCATAATCACAAATTTACGTTGGTAGAAGGAAGAAGAGAAGCGAGAAGAGGAGAAGGGAGAGGAGGAGAAGGAAGAGGAGGAGAAGAAGGAAGGAGAGGAAAAGGAAGAGGAGGAGGAGGAGGAGGAAAAGGAGAAGGAATACGAGGAGGAGGAAGAAAAATGTTACATATAGGCAAAAAAAAACATTATTGGGAAAAAAAAACATCATTGGACCTTTCCCGTAAGAGAGAGAGAGAGAGAGAGAGAGAGAGAGAGAGAGAGAGAGAGAGAGAGAGAGAGAGAGAGAGAGAGAGAGAGAGAGAGAATACACTTGCCCTTTAATTTAAGTAAGAAAAGTTCGAGTATGCTCTATTATTTTATTTATTTATTTATTTGTTTTTGAGTTAATTTATTTACTTAATTGTTACACTGTTGTTTCCTTCAGAGAGAGAGAGAGAGAGAGAGAAAGAAGATGAAGGGTCTCTCTCTCTCTCTCTCTCTCTCTCTCTCTCTCTCTCTCTCTCTCTCTCTCTCTCTCTCTCTCTCTCTCTCTCTCTCTCTCTCTGTGATGTTATATTGTCAAAAAATTATCTGTCAACATTCATTTTCATTCCTTATATTCACACTCCTTGTCATATTTACCAGCGGCTGCCATTTTCTCGCTCCACACACACACACACACACACACACACACACACACACACACACACACACACACACACACACACACACACACAACAGGCTAGTCCTCCGCCGCGCTAGATTTACGATAATGCCAAAAATCAGGAAAACCCATCAAGGAGAAGGTGTTTGGGGAAGGGACACGCCCTCCTCCTCCTCCTCCTCCTCCTCCTCCTCCTCGTTTTCTTCTTCGTCGTCATCTTTTTTTGGTTTTGCTCCTCTTTGTTTTCTTGTTCTTTTTTTTTTCCTTTTTTTTCTTTTTTCTTGTTTTCTTCTTGTTCTTGTTCTTCTCCTTTTTCGCCTCCCCCTCCTTCTCCTGGTTTTCTTCTTCGTCGCCATCTTTCTTCGTCCTAGTCCTGTTCTACCTCCTTCTCCTCCTCCTCCTCCTCCTCTTTGCTCTCAATATCGTCCTTGTAATGTGTCTTGTATTTACCTTTTTGCTTTTGATTTATCTTTGTTATTATGACCAATACTTCGCTAGCTCGTGTGTGTGTGTGTGTGTGTGTGTGTGTGTGTGTGTGTGTGTGTGTGTGTGTGTTCGTGCCGCCTCCCTCGCTTATCATTCACACCTGGACGTGCTATTGTGTCAGTCGTTCGTCATCTTCCTCTATCGCGCATCTTTCACATTCATTATGCATAATAGATCTTCCTCCTCCTCTTCCTCCTCCTCTTCCTCCTCCTCTTCCTCTTCCTCCTCCTCTTCCTCTTCCTCCTCCTTTCCTTCCTCTTATCCCATACCCGTTTCTATCATCTACCTCTTACATTTACTCCTATTTTCTTTGTTATTCTCTTTGCTCCTCCTCCTCCTCCTCCTCCTCCTCCTCCTCCTCCTCCTCCTCCTCCTCCTCCTCCTCCTCCTCCTCCTCCTCCTCCTCCTCTTTCCATTATCATCATTTACCTCTTAAATTACCTCCTATTCTCTCTCTCTCTCTCTCTCTCTCTCTCTCTCTCTCTCTCTCTCTCTCTCTCTCTCTCTCTCTCTCTCTCTCTCTCTCTCTCTCTCTCTCTCTCAAGCTTCAGTAATGGCGTGTGTTATTGGCTGCAGTGATAATGTATTCAATTCTTTGTCTATTAGTGGAAAGTAGCGGAAGTACTTAGGCGATGTTTTCTTTACATTCATGCATTAGTTAAGATACGAGAGAAAAAGAGAGAGGGAGAGGGAGAGGGTTAGAGAGGGAGAGGGAAGACAGGTAAGATTTTTATTAACAAGACCCCATCACCTTTACCTGTCCACACACACCTGAATTTCAAGACATTTATAAGCTAACCACTCTTTTTTTGCCTCTCTCTCTCTCTCTCTCTCTCTCTCTCTCTCTCTCTCTCTCTCTCTCTCTCTCTCTCTCTCTCTCTCTCTCTCTCTCTCTCCTTCACTTTTTTTTTTTCATTACCTTGTCTCCTCCACATTTTACAGTTTTTCCTTATACGAGAAGGTTACACACACACACACACACACACACACACACACACACACACACACACACACACACACAAGGTTAAAAGATCAACAGCTTGAGCTTGAAATAAAGTTATATGAATGTGACTTTGATGGCTTAGGAAAACACACACACACACACACACACACACACACACACACACACACACACACACACACACACACACACACACACACACACACACACACACACCCCTTTGTTATTCATTTGCTTTATTCACTTGTATTTCTCTCACCTGAGTGTTGCGTGATTAATTGTTTACACCTTGTTTGCACCTCTCAGTTCGTGTTGCCTGTTACTGGTTACTTTGTGTTATGGAGTTTATTGTGTCTTATGTGTTACGTGGTGTTACTTGTGGTTTTATAGTTGTCTTATGCTTGTTACAATTCACCTGTAGTGTTTCTGATTGTTTTGCACCTTTTTGTGTTCTTTGCTGTCATGTTAAACTCCCTCACGTGCTGAATCTGTAGTGTGAGTTGTCTGCTTTCTTCTTGTAATACTAATCGCTATTTTGTCTTTTTTTGGTGTATAGTTTTCTTATGTTTGAGGGGAGGTATGTGTCTGCTGAATTGGTGGTGTTACTGGATACCTTCAACCCTTTTTTTATTCATATCAACTTGTACGCCCATCACTTTTTTTTTTTGTTTATCTTATTTTATTTTATTTTCTATTTTTTTTATTTTTTATTTTGTGTATAAGGGAGGTCTGTCAAAGGGCAAAAAAATGGTAAGAAATAAGTTAAAGGCTTCTCATAATGTCTGCCCCCCAAAAATAGACAAGTAGAAAATGCATCATATTGACGTAATGTTCCGACTCTTAGCAGTTTCTTCTATGCACGTTCCCTCATCATGTTGTCCCTAAAAAATAAACAAGTATTCCATCATATTTACGCAGTGTTCTGAATGTTTGCACCACCTCTTATGTAAGTTCAGCCTCTATACTGACACCTGGCGTTACCTGGCCGGCAGTCTGCACCTCTGAAGTCTCGTGGCGCCTCACCTTTCCAACTTTCATAACTGCCAGTCTTGTTACACCTGGATCACTTGGACGCTAGTTTGCATTGCTCAATTTCTTGTTAAGTGTTGTCATTCTTGCTATATGTGGCGTTACCTGGGCAGCTTTTTTCCTTTGTATTAGTGGTGTGTTATTTGTGTCACTTTTTCATATTGTTCACCTTGTTATACCTGGCGTTACCTAGACAGCGCTATGTTACTTGTTGCGTTACTTCACCTGTTTGTTGTCATTCTTGGTATACCTGGCGTCACCTGGGTAGCATTTTCTAGTCTCTTAGCGCATTGTTACCTGCCGAGTTATTTCTTCACCTGTGTATTGTCCTTTTTTTGTTATACCTGACGTTACCTGACCAGTTTCCGTCTCTTATTTTGATGGGTTATTTTTAAACCTATATTTTAGCCTTATCGTTGTCAGTTTGGTAATATTTGGTGTTACCTGAGCATCATTTTCCTGTATCTTAGCGCTGTTACCTGCTGTGTTACTTTTTCCCCACCTTAACACAGTCAACGTTGTCACACTTGGCGTTACCTGGCCAACAGTTTCGCTCAATCTCGTGTCACCAGTCTTGTTACTCTCTCACTTAACACCGTCAGCCTTGTCACACTTGGCATTACCTGGGCTCCAGTTCACGCTATCTTACATGCTGACGTACTTTTAAACTTATATCACCTTGTTATACCTCGCCCAGTCTCGTGTTACCTGCCTAGTTACTTCACCACTTAACACCGTCAGTCTTGTCACACCTGGCGTCACTCGAGCGGCAGTTCGCACCTTGCCGTGCTAAGTGTGGCGTCACCAGTGCAGTGGGGGAGGGAGGAGACAGGGGTGGGGGCGCCAGGGGTGGGGACGCCAGGGGAGGGTGCCGGGGGAGGGGTGCCGGGGGAGATGGGGGACGGGTCGAGGTCCTTCCCTGGCTGTGAGTAGGTCGCAAGAACTGGCCTGACCGCCTTAGCCGCGCTCTTTCCTTGCTGCTCTACGTGGCTAATGAGAATGTTGTGGGCTTTGAAAGGTGCCGCGGCCCGCTGAGTGAGGCGCGGGAGGAGGAGGAGGAGGAGGAGGAGGAAGAGGAGGGGGGTAAATTGAGTGTGTGGAAGAGAAGGTTTAATGGAAAAAGTGGAAGAGGTTAGAGAGATTATTATTTGGAGGAGGTGGAGGTGATGGAGAATTGAAAGAAGGTAGGAAAGGAAGTGAGGCGAGGAGGAAAAGGAGGAGGAGGAAGAAGAAGGACTGGAAGAGGTGGGGTAAATTGAGTGTGTGGAAGAAGCAGAAAAGAAGGTTTAGTGTAAAAGTGGAAGATGAAGAGAAAATTATGATGATGATGAGGAGGAAGTGACGGAGAAGTGAAAGAAGGTAGAGAGAGTGAGACGAGGAGGAGGAGGAGGAGGAGGAGGAGGAGGAGAAAGACGAGGAAAGCAATACGATATTTTCCCGTCATTTCACACGACAGAAGAGGAATGACTTGATGATGATGATGATGATGATAGCACATAACCGGCTGTCTTCCAAAATTTTAACGAAGAAATATAATGAACTTGTACGAGTGTTTAATGAGCGAAGACCACCACCACCACCACCGCCACCACCAACAACAACAACAATAACTACTACTACTACTACTACTACTACTACTACTACTACTACTACTACTACTACTACTACTACTACTACTACTACTACTTGAGGCACTAGCAGAAAAGATTAACATATACCATGCACGTTCCTCTCCTCCTCACACCGCCCCCTTAAAAAAAAGAAAGAAAAAGAAAGAAAAGAAAGAAAGAAAAGAAAATCACCTTGGTTAAAACACAACGGAACTTAACCACAATCACCACACTGGAAAATATAAATGTGTCTAAGGACTGCATACCACCACCACCACCACCACAACAACCACCATCACCACCGTCACACACACACATCGCCGCCGCTGTTTCCGCCGCCGCCGCCATCACCACCACCACCACCGCTAGCACCGCCGCCATTCCTGTGACAGTCCTCGTGTTATATTGTGTGAATTTTTTTCCGTTTTCTATTTATTGAGTGCTGTTGTAGCTTTTTTTATTTTTGTCTTATTTTTGTGAGGGGAATTGTTTTGTTTTGTTTTTCCTCTTTTAGTCTTGTTTTTCTTTTTTTCTTTGTTTTGATTTTCTGTGGTGGTAATTGTTTTGTTTTCTTGTTTGGCTGTGAGATTTTTTCCCTTATTTTATTCTTGTGTAATATTTTTTTCCCCTTCATTGTATTTTCTGTGGTAGTAAATTTGATTTTTTCCCTTTATTTCTCGTTTGGCAGTCACTTTATTTTCCTTTTCTCTTCATTTTAGTATAGCAGTAATTTCCTTCCTTCTTATTTATTTCTGGCGGTGAATTTATGTCTTACCTTCTTATTTTTCTGTTACAGTAAATTTCCTTTCTTTTTTTATTTTCTGACTAAATTTATCTTTTCCTTATATTCTTGTCTGATAATCTTTCTTAGAAGCAAATTTGTTTTTCCCTTCCATTATTTTTCCGTGGTAGTGTTTTTTTTCTTTCCTTGAACGAAAAACCAAGAGAAACACTAGTTGAGTTTTGCTTTTCTGCCCTATACATGGAAGCGTCAAGACCACAAAAGGAAACAAAGGAAAAACAAACAAACAAACAAACAAACAAAAGAAAAGCTTGCTAACTTACCACTCTCAATAAATGAATAAGACAAAAAAAAAGATAAATACATACACAGCCAAGGAAATAAAGACACAAGATAAATAAATAATAAAAGAGAACGTTTTGCAAGAATGTCAAATCGAGTTGTATTTCTTATCGCTTGACAGACGGAAGAACCAAAACAAAAAAAAGGCACAAGCTAGGAAATAAAATAATAGTAATAGTATATTTGTCTATTTCCGAGGTGTACTATGTAGTGTATAAATATCTTTGTGATGTTTTCGTTTGTCACATTGTCGTTCGCATATTTGTTCCTGGAGAAATATTTTATCTTCGGATTTTTTTTTCCCTCCCTTTGTGTGTGTGTGTGTGTGTGTGTGTGTGTGTGTGTGTGTGTGTGTGTGTGTGTGTATGTGTGTATGTATGTATGTATGTATATGTAATATGAATCCAATATTTTGTCTGTCACGCATTTTTCCTGTTGCTTGATTTGTGTTTCTCGCTCTGTTACTTTATCTCTCCCTTTATCTCTCCCTTTATCTCTCTCTCTCTCTCTCTCTCTCTCTCTCTCTCTCTCTCTCTCTCTCTCTCTCTCTCTCTCTCTCTCTCTCTCTCTCTCTCTCTCTCTCTCTCTCTCTCTCTCTCTCTCTCTGTGTGTGTGTGTGTGTGTGTGTGTGTGTGTGTGTGTGTGTGTGTGTGTGTGTGTGTGTGTGTGTGTGTGTGTGTGTGTGCGCGCACGCGCGTGTCGATCATCTCTCATTTCCTCAGCTGAGTGAGAGAAAAAAAATAGCAGCGGGTGTGCAAGAGAGAGAGAGAGAGAGAGAGAGAGAGAGAGAGAGAGAGAGAGAGAGAGAGAGAGAGAGAGAGAGAGAGAGAGAGAGAGAGAGGAAGAGGATTAACTGCTGACGCGAATCCCCAGTGTTTTCAAACAGTCGTGGAGGGAAGAGGAAGAGGAGGAGGAGGAGGAGGAGGAGGAGGAGGAGGAGGAGGAGGAGGAGGAGGAGGAGGAGGAGGAGGAGGAGGAGGAAGAACTTGAAAATCAGACAGATGACGGACAGGCGTTGAGGGGAGGGGGAGGTGGTGATGGTTGAAGAGAAGGGGGAGGGAAGGGAGGGGATGGAGGAGGGAGGAGGAAACTGGATGAGAGCAAAAAAGATATGAAGAATGATTTACAGCTATCTGAAGGAGGAGGAGGAGGAGCAGGAGGAGAAAAAGAAGTAGGAAGAAAACAAGATGGTGAAGGGAAAATATGTGCAAGAAGAGGGGAGAAAGAAGAAAAGTATTGAGGAAGAAAATAAATGGAAAGATGAGAAAAGAGACGGAGAAAAAAAAAAAAAAAGGAAAGAGAAGGAAAGAAAACGAACAGAGGAGATGAAGTAGTGGAACTGGAAACATGTAGAATTTGACAAGGAGAAAATCAAAGAAACAAGGAAAGAAGGAAAATATAAGGAAGACAAGGAACATGAACACAATAGGAAAAATAAAATATTGTCAATCATGCATTTTATTGTTATTTTCCTTTCGAATTTTGCTCTCTTTTTTTAATCAACCCTTTCCACACCAGAGACACTTTCGAAGCATCACAAAATCATCTATTATTAATCACGAATGGAATAAACGGGGATATAATGCAAGTTGATGAGTACCTAGGAGATTTTTTAGTGCCTTCATCACAACAAAAATTATCATAAAGTCAATGCAGTTTTGTAATGGTATCTGGAGTGAAAATAAACTAATGTGGTACTCATAGGGTTAATTGCATGGGTAGAGTAAATATCCTCGCTCTCACACGCCATATGTAGGGAGATAATAGGAGATAATAGTGAGTGTACAGGTAAAGACAAGGACATACATACGAGTGAGTGATCCGCAAGAAGCCAGCAGGTCCACACGTGGCAGTCTTAACACAAGTAAAGATTAAGAAGCAAAGATAAGTACCAATGGGCATAGATCAATATAGACTGAGTTAGTGTTATTACTACTACTACTACTACTACTACTACTACTACTACTACTACTACTGTATCTGATTCTCTGTTTGCAGGTGAGGTGTGTGTCCAGCCAGAGGTAAGGGAAGTTAGAGGAAGGCGCCCCTACCCAGCACCCCCCACCCCCCTTTGTGTTTTCTGACGTGGTTCCCTGTTGGTGTCCCTTATCTCAACCCCCTGATAACCTCCGGGTGACGCCTCTACACGGTTTCCGCTCTCTCTCTCTCTCTCTCTCTCTCTCTCTCTCTCTCTCTCTCTCTCTCTCTCTCTCTCTCTCTCTCTCTCTCTCTCTCTCTCTCTTAATTTGCAAGTATTTCAACAAGTACATCCAGTTTGTGTGTTGTAGATAATTATTTTTTTCTTTTTCAATATGCATACACATTTTTTTTTCTAATTGGGATGTAAAGCCAATCAGTTAATCAAATAAGCTGTGAACTGTGCACTCGCTCACAGAAGTGTGTGTGTGTGTGTGTGTGTGTGTGTGTGTGTGTGTGTGTGTGTGTGTGTGTGTGTGTGTGTGTGTGTGTGTGTCTGTGAAGTAGTTGTGGTGATAGTAGTAGTAGTAGTAGTAGTAGTAGTAGTAGTTGTTGTTGTTGTTGTTATTGTTGTTGTTGTAAGAACAGCAACAACAACAAAATAAATAACATCAGTAATTTAATAACAACAAAAACAGC
>NC_087184.1:13800219-13805219 GCF_035594125.1 Scylla paramamosain
CTACTTCTCCTTCTACTTCTACTTCTCCTCCTCCTCCTCCTCCTCCTCCTCCTCCTCCTCCTCCTCCTCCTCCTCCTCCTCCTCCTCCTCCTCCTCCTCCTCCTCTTGTGACCCATATCAGTAGATGAGGTAATTTGTACCCCCTCCCCACTCCTGCCAGGTGTCGGTTATGCTAATGAAGCCGTCGGAGGCACACACACACACACACACACACACACACACACACACACACACACACACACACACACACACACACACACACACACACACACACACACACACACACACACACACACACACACACACACACACACACACACACACACACTCTCTCTCTCTCTCTCTCTCTCTCTCTCTCTCTCTCTCTCTCTCTCTCTCTCTCTCTCTCTCTCTCTCTCTCTCTCTCTCTCTCTCTCTCTCTCTCTCTCTAGAACAACAAAGAAAATGTAAGTTTGTGTTCCGTAGCCAATGGGAAGGAAAAGGAGGAGGAGGAGGAGGAGGAGGAGGAGGAGGAGGAGGAGGAGGAGGAGGAGGAGGAGGAGGAGGAGGAGGATGCAGTAGCTAAGACACATGACCCCAATCCTCCCCCACACTAACCCCACTAACTTCCTCCCTTCTAAATTTCTCTCCTTAGCTCCCCTCCTCCCCTTAACTCCCCTCCTCTCCCCTTCTTAATCTCTCCCCTTTACTCCATTCCTTCCTTTACCCCTTTCTACCTCTCTCTCATCAACCCCCTCTCCTCTTTCCTTCCCTTCCTCCTCCCACCTTTCTTCCATTACCTCTCTCTCTCTCCCCTCCTCTCCTCCTTCCCTTCTCCTCCATCTCCCCCTCCCCCTCCCTCGGCCACCCACTCTCATATTTACGTCCCTATTGTCTCCGTTTTCTTTTCTTTTTTCTGCAATTTAAGGGAGGTGTATGTTATTTTTATGATCCTCCTTTTGTGCTTGGGTGAAATTAGATTTTAGGATTTTTCTGTTTTTCTTTTTTCTTTCTTTTATATATAAGCTAGGTAGTTATTGTTGGGTTCAGAGAGAGAGAGAGAGAGAGAGAGAGAGAGAGAGAGAGAGAGAGAGAGAGAGAGAGAGAGAGAGAGAGTAACGCTGAAACCATAAAAGGAAGGCAGATTCATAAAACCACATACACAAATGAGAACAAAACACACAATAGAGAAAATCGAAAATTCCAAATTAAAATAAAAAAAAGTCAAATTTACGATCTAACTGACATTGACAAAAAATAAAGTAATTAAAAGGATAAACTACTACAACAACAACAACAACTACTACTACTACTACTACTACTACTGCTACTGCTACTACTACTACTACTACTACTACTAATAATAATAATAATAATAACAAAACTACAGCACAATCATAAATTTGAATAATGAAAGTAATGAAGGATCATTTTTAAATAACGCGGTGTATTTTAGGCTTATTGTTAGGTTAGGTTAGCTTTTTGTATCCTGCAGTGTTTATATACTCTTATTTTAACTCAAACTAGATGATCTTTTGAGATGAATGACGTACATAAGAACATAAAAAAATAAGGGAAGCCTCAAGAAGTCTTTAGGCCTACCCGTGACAGTACCTCTATGAAACACACCCATTTCCAAGTTTCATTCTCATCCATAACTTTGCCTAATCTTATTTTAAAGCTCCCTAATGACTCAGCACTAACAATCTGATTACTAAGTCCGTTCCATTTATTTGCCACTCTGTTTAGTAACCAATTCCTTCCAGTCTTTTTTAAATCAAGCTTGAACCCATTATTTCTTGTTCTATCGTGATTACTGACAATGAGAATTTTGTTATTGTGTCCATTAAGATTTTCGGTTTGAAATATCTTTCGTTCCTTATTGTTTTCACTTACAATAGATTATCTTGATCTATAGATTTAATACAATCTTATTGAACGAAGACTAAATGTTTTTGTTAATTTTTACGGGGAATCTCTTAAAATCAGTGATCTACGTATTGTGTCTATTAAAATACTCGGGTTAAACAGTATCTAGTTCCATACAGTTTTATCTTACAATAGATTCTCTAGATGTAAAGGTTGTATTGACCCTCATCTGAACGAAAACTACATCTTTTTATAAAGTTTTACATTTCCTTTCTTGAAATCAGTGAATTACATATTAGATCTATTAAAATACCAAGCATAAAAGTACAACTCTGAATTATAATACTAAATCTTGAGAAGATCGAAGTGGCCTCCCGAATTATGAGTTTAATAATAAGAAGAAACAGGATGTGTACTTCCCTGGAGGCGAAGCAGTGCTATAAGCGATGAGGAACAGCGTGGAGGTGCAGAGGTGTACATTACCTCTGAAAACCAACCAATAATAGGATGTGGGAAGAGGGGTGCATTTGGGGTCCTTTGTGTGTGGGTGGCTAGAGAGAGAGAGAGAGAGAGAGAGAGAGAGAGAGAGAGAGAGAGAGAGAGAGAGAGAGAGAGAGAGAGAGAGAGTAAATAAGACACACTTTCAACTTAACACGAAAAGAATAAAACAAAAATAAAAGAGAAAACGCACAAAAAATGTAAATACAAACCTTGAAAAAAAAAAAACTGCGGAAATGGACCAAAATGAGAGAGAGAGAGAGAGAGAGAGAGAGAGAGAGAGAGAGAGAGAGAGAGAGAGAGAGAGAGAGAGAGCGCCAGACTCGGACTCAGACCCAGACTCGCAAAACCAGAGTTACCAGGTGCAAATTACAGGTTAACAAGACACGGATACTGAAATGTTGCGAAATAAGGAAACACTAAGAGAGAAAAATACGCGGACGGGAGGCAGGTGTAAAGTGAAAATAAATGAATGATACTCGGAACAAATGTGACGTGGATGCAGTTGGTTTGCTGAAGAAGAGTAACATTAGTGCGGTAGGTTTAGCGGTAGCGCGGCGGTGGTGGCGGTGGTGGTGGTCGTAATAACCCGCTTTATAGTTTTTGATGATGGAGCAGCGGTCGAGGAGGAAGAGTTATGAATCAGTAAAGACACGGGGAATTATACGCCTCGAATGCTTAAGGGAAATAGACGCAAAGGTCGATTGGTGATAGAGGAAACTCAAGTACAGAGAAATGATACACTTCATCACAGACTGGTTTGCGGAACGGCACACTGGGATGAAAAAAAGGAAAAAAAGAGAAGATTACGGAATGAGCGGGACTGCAAGAGCGAAGCGTAAAGAGATTCGAAGCAAAACGGACTTGAGTGAACCAGGGATAGTTATCGAGGTCTATGAGAACACTGGCTGAAAAAAAAACAAAAAAACAAAAACAAAAACAAAAAAGTACACGTAGAGTTTGAAACGTGGGGAAAAAATATCATAAGAGGAAGCGTAAAGAAACTTAGAATCCAAATGAACTTTAGTAAACTAGATATTCTTATGAAAGTTTGCGATAACGGAGTACAACTATGCCAAAAGAAAACAAGATTCTGGAACGGCACGAAGGAGAAATAGAAGGAAAAAAAAAAAAAATAAGGAAAGAGCGAAGCGTAAAGAGACTGAAATCCAAAGTGGCCTTAGGTAAACTAGATATTCCGATGAAAGTTTACGAGAGCGGCGAGTAAAAACTAAACTGGAAGAAAAGAAGATCGTGGAATGGCATGGGAATGAAATTGAGAAGTGAGAGACACAAAGAAACAGACAACAGTAAATTGAAAGTAGACTAGATCCAAAAAAGTTTACAAAAATCCTGAATAAAATTACATGGAATTTGAAATGAAAAAAAAAAAAAATAATGTAAATAAACGTTACAGTAGAGCAAAGCGTAAAGAAACTTGGAAATAAAACAGACGAGTAAACCAGAGGATCGAAAAAATACAGAAATAAAGGAAATATTGAGGAAAAGCATGGGAATAAAAAAAATTAAGGAAGCAATAAAACGTAACGAGCCAGAAAACAATATGTAAATTAAAAGCACTTATGAAACTCTACGAGGACTGCGAGAAAGAGCGCAACAAAGGAACTTGAAACTGGAGGAAAAAGTAAATTAAGTGTTACAGTAAGAGCGGCGCGCGAAGAAACTTGTGACTGAAACAATGTAGATATTTTTATGAAGGTTTAAAAGAACGAGTGAGAACCAAACTTGGGGAAAGGAAAAAAAAATGTAGGATGACAAGGAAGAAATATTAAAAAAAAAAAAAAAATAGAATAAAAATAAAGGCATGAGCGAAACTTACAGAAACTTATGGAAACTCAGAAACCCTTTGCCAAAACAGGAAATAGTAAATTAGAAAGTTTACGAGAGTACTGCATTGAAATTTAAGAACAAATATAACAGGAACATAAGAACACAGGGCAGCTGCAATAAGCCAGCAGGCCTACACGTGGCAGTCCCGGCTTACTCGCAAAACCTGATTACCTATACTTGTGTCCAGTTATCATCCCTATCTATAAATTATCTCTTCTTAACCCTTTCACTACTAAGGTCGTTTCCTATTAACATTCAGAACACTGTAAAAGAAAAAAAAAGATTGCTTCGATATAAAAAGAGATAACAGGTGGCTAATTTTGTATTTTTGTATTGTTTAACGACGGAATTATTTAATACACTGTACGACTAAAATGAGTGTCTAAAATTTTGAATGAGATTATGAGGAAAAATTTTCGAGCATTTAAAGGGTCAAAGGTCGCTGTTGACTCGGTACTAACAGTCTGGTTACGGAGGTACATTCCAGTCATCCGTCAGTCTATTTTGAGGACCAGTTCCTTCCAACCTCATATCGAGAACTTTGAAAACTGAAAGTATTATTGAACACAGCGCTTGTAAAACATTGCTGTGTAAACTTGAAGCTGATATCGGAAGACGAAAATGCACCAATATTCTGACGGGGAAATTCGTACAAACTAATTGCCAGTTGCGAGTGGTTATAGTTAAGTTTTTATTACGGAGAAAGCATAACGAATGACGCGGCTACAGTGTTAAGAGAAGTTAGGTTTTTTGAAATTTATATCGTAGGTGGAAACAAAAAGCAGGTTTATAGACAGACAGAA
>NC_087184.1:13810219-13812719 GCF_035594125.1 Scylla paramamosain
TTTGCTTGTTTATTAAGTTGATTGGTTTGTCTTTTTCGATGGATGTATGGTACGTTTCTCTCTCTCTCTCTCTCTCTCTCTCTCTCTCTCTCTCTCTCTCTCTCTCTCTCTCTCTCTCTCTCTCTCTCTCTCTCTCTCTCTCTCTCTCTCTCTCTCTCTCTCTCTCTCTCTCTCTCCGCGTTGGAATGTAGTTTGTGATTTATTACCGAACTGTTTGTTTGTTTATTTCACTTGCTTTTTCTTGCTATTAACTACTGACTCCTCCTCCTCCTCCTCCTCCTCCTCCTCCTCCTTCTGTTACTACTATCATAACAACAAGAACAACAACATAAATTACCACCATCACTACTACTACTACTACTACTACTACTACTACTACTACTACTACTACTACTACTACTACTACTACTACTACTACTACTACTACTGCAACTTTTTTTTCTTCTTCTTCTCCTCCTCCTCCTTATTCTCATTCTCCTTTCACGTAAACTAATTACCGTCACAAGATCCAGAGAGAGAGAGAGAGAGAGAGAGAGAGAGAGAGAGAGAGAGAGAGAGAGAGAGAGAGAGAGAGAGAGAGAGAGAGGTGAGGGGGACACAGGGTCACTCAGACAGACAATTTTCCCCTCTGCTGCCCCTCGGATGAATTATTTTCCTCTGGGGCTCGCCTGTTGACCCCAGCTGACCCCACTCCGCCACCCCTCGCCAGACACCCTTTGGCACTCCCCAGCATCCTTTGGCACCACTCAAACCTTTCTCCTTCAATCTGTTACTCTTTACGTACCCTAATATTACTTTGGCACCTTTTAGATTAACCTCTGGCATTTTGAGGCACTCTTTGGCACTCGGTTTTACATTTGGCACCACTTAAACTTGCCGCCTTCAATCTGTTACTCTTTTCCTACCCTGGTATTGACGTGGCACTCATTAAAATAACTCCTAGTGTTTTTAATCACTTTGGCACCTTTTTCATTCGTCTCTGGCATTTTCTTGTACATATGGCACCAATTAAGCATGTCTCCTTCAATCTAATACTTTTTACGTTCCCCAATATTATCTTGGCACTCTTTAGATTAATTTGCAGCATTTTCAAACTCTGTGGCATCTTTTCTATTCGTTCTTTGTACTCTCTTGTACAGTTGGCACCACTCAAAACATGCTCTTTAGTTCTCTCTCTCTCTCTCTCTCTCTCTCTCTCTCTCTCTCTCTCTCTCTCTCTCTCTCTCTCTCTCTCTCTCTCTCTCTCTCTCTCTCTCTCTCTCTCTCTCTCTCTCTCTCTCTCTCTCTCCGTTACCTTTGAACTTTCCCTTCCTTTCTTCTCTTCTCTCTCCACTCCCCTTCCCTCCCAATTTCCCTCCCTCTCCCTCCACTCCCTTCCCAACCCCCCTCCCTCTCCCTCTCGTTAAGGCCAGGGTTACTCAGGGGGACAAAGGTGCCTTCTGGAGGGGCAATGAGGCCTGACCTATCCCCCCACTCCTCCAGGTGCCTCTCTCTCTCTCTCTCTCTCTCTCTCTCTCTCTCTCTCTCTCTCTCTCTCTCTCTCTCTCTCTCTCTCTCTCTCTCTCTCTCTCTCTCTCTCTCTCGTATTGTAGATGTTATTAGTTTGCTCTTTTTTGTGTATTAGAGAGAGAGAGAGAGAGAGAGAGAGAGAGAGAGAGAGAGAGAGAGAGAGAGAGAGAGAGAGAGAGAGAGAGAGAGAGAGAGAGAGAGAGATTGCAAAAGAAGGAAAGACTAAAGCTATGAAAAAACAAAAACCTGCCAGAGAGAGAGAGAGAGAGAGAGAGAGAGAGAGAGAGAGAGAGAGAGAGAGAGAGAGAGAGAGAGAGAGAGAGAGAGAGAGACACTACGCAGACTCCACGATGCTTTTAAACGTTCGCTAGGGACTTGTGTTGTGGAAGGTGGCACAGACAAGGCTCCTCTGTGACACTCGGAGGAGGAGGAGGAGGAGGAGGAGGAGGAGGAGGAGGAGGAGGAGGAGGAGGAGGAGGAGGAGGAGGAGGAGGAGGAGGAGGAGGAGGAAGAGGAGGAGGAGAAATATGACAGGCGGGAAGAAGTGAAGGAAAGTGAGGAGAAAGGATGTATGGGTTGAAGAGGAGAGAGGATAAGAAGAAGAGTAGGAGGAGAGAGAAGGGAGTGGAAGAGAATGAATATAACAAGGGGAAGGAGAGGGGAAGAAGAGGAGGAGGGAGAAGAGGAGTAGGGTTAAGATGTACATGGCATAGGGTTAGCAAAGAGGAAGGTAGATAAGAGAAGAGGAGGAGGAGGAAGAGGAGAAGGAGGAGGAGGAGGAGGAGGAGGAGGAGCAAGATGGAAACAAATGTGAAAGATAGATAAGTAAAAAAAGAAAAGAAAAGAATTAAAGAGACGGAAAAAGATGGACAATGAGACTTCCTTTTAACCTCCTCCTCCTCCTCCTCCTCCTCCTCCTCCTCCTCTCTTTACCTTCCCAGGCCGCCTCCTCGTCCTCCTCCATCCCACCTCGCAGCCATGACAAATTGGT
>NC_087184.1:13822719-13827719 GCF_035594125.1 Scylla paramamosain
AAAAGGTAGATAAAAGGGATAGAAAGAAATAGGACATATTGATAAAAGGGAAAAAAATATAGACCAGGAAGGAAGAAAACGAAAGAATGGATAAGGGAGTAACGAAGGAGGAGGAAGGAGGAAAGGTTGGGAGAGGGAAAGTGAAGAAGGAAGAAAAGGTGAAGGAGGGGAGACTGAAGGAGGAGGAAGGAGGAAAGGATGAGGGAGGGAGAAAGAAGAAGGAAGGAGAAAAGAGAGATGGGAGGAGAAGGAAGAGGGAAAGGATGAGGGAAGTAAAGTGAAGAAGAAAGGAGGAAAGGAGAGTGAAGGAGAAGGAAGGAGGAAAAGGCGAGGGAGGAGAGAAAAAGAAACAATGAGAAAAGGATGAGGGAGAGAGAGTGAAGACGGAAGGAGGAAAGGGAGAAGGAGGGAGAAGGAGAAGGAAGGAGGAAAGAGAGAGAGGGAGGGAGAATGAAGAAGTAAAGGGATAGGGTGAGGAAGTGAAAGTGAAGAAGAAGGAAGGAGGATAGGGAGATGGAAGGAGAATGAAGAAGAAGGAAAGAGGAAAGAGAGATGGAAGGAGAATGAAGGAGAATGAAGGAGGAAAGGGTGAGGGAGGGAGGGTGAAGAACATCAGGTGAGGGTAGCGGATGTTCGTGGGGGAGGGGGTAAGGGATATAGGAGGGGTGGGGGGTGGCGCAGGTGGGACAGGTGATGGGGGGAGTGGCAGGTGAGAGAGGGGTCAGGGGGGTCAAAGCCACGCCCTTCACTCACACACACACTCACTCACTCATTCTTACACACGCACACACACACACACACACACATACACACACACACACTTTATGATATTGTGAGAAAGGATATACTTTATTTTTCTCTCTCAGCTATTGTTCTTGCTATCCTCCTCCTCCTCCTCCTCCTCCTCCTCCTCCTCCTCCTCCTCCTCCTCCTCCTCCTCCTCCTCCTCCTCCTCCTCCTCCTCCTCCTCCGCACTTCCTATCTGACATATCATTAAGTTTTACAGAAAAGATGCCAAGATTTATAATGTGAGTCGGCTTCCTTCATGCTGGTAATGACGAGGGTGATGGCAAGGCGGGGCAAGGTAATGACGGCGCGCCAACTTCAACTCTTCCTGACCCGACGCCGCAAAAAAGATAACAAGAGGAGATGCAGCAAATGAGTAAATAAATGCCATGTGATTTGAGATGACTGATGGATGTATTGTACCGATGTGTGCCTTTTATCATATTATTTGGGGATCCTTGTGAGTTTTTTTTTTTTTTGTGGTTTATCGCTTTTTTTTCTCTCTCTCTCTCTCTCTCTCTCTCTCTCTCTCTCTCTCTCTCTCTCTCTCTCTCTCTCTCTCTCTCTCTCTCTCTCTCTCTCTCTCTCTCTCTCTCTCTCTCTCTCATTACTTTCCTCCTCCTCTTGTTCTTGTTCTTTTTCGTCCTCCTCCTCCTCCTCCTCCTCCTCCTCCTCCTCCTCCTCCTCCTCCTCCTCCTCCTCCTCCTCCTCCTCTACTTTTTCTTTCTTATTAGTCAAGATGTTAAAGTGAAGTTATAACGTCTTTTTATTAGTCGTAGGTCAATATTTCTCTCTCTCTCTCTCTCTCTCTCTCTCTCTCTCTCTCTCTCTCTCTCTCTCTCTCTCTCTCTCTCTCTCTCTCTCTCTCTCTCTCTCTCAACATATTTATTCTGTTTTATCACCAACACCTCCTGTCATATGGTTTTTTTTTGTCACTTATCCCTCTCCCTCTCTCTCTCTTTCCTCTCCCCATCTCCCTCTCTCTCTCTCTCTCCCCCTCTCTCCTCTCCTTCTCTCTTCATTGCTCCAGTTTTGATTAATTCCCAAGACGTCATTACCTGTCGATGAGGAATGCTGATATTTCCTTAATGAGATTACCTGAGTCTCGCCACACCTGTCCTCCTCCTCCTCCTCCTCCTCCTCCTCCTCCTCCTCCTCCTCCTCCTCCTCCTCCTCCTCCTCCTCCTCCTCCTCCTTCTTCTCCTCCTCTTAGCTCCTACCTCCTATCTCCTCTTTCTACCTTCACTTATTTTCCTGCATTCCTTCCTCCACTTACTTTCCTCCTCATCCTCCTCCTCCTCCTCCTCCTCCTCCTCCTCCTCCTCCTCCTCCTCCTCCTCCTCCTCCTCCTCCTCCTCCTCCATTTACTTTCACCATCACCACCTCCACATCACAACATCAACTCACCACATCTAACCCCGCCCTTCTGTCTCACCTTACCTGCATCCCCTCTCTCTCTCTCTCTCTCTCTCTCTCTCTCTCTCTCTCTCTCTCTCTCTCTCTCTCTCTCTCTCTCTCTCTCTCTCTCTCTCTCTCTCTCTCTCTCTCTCTCTCTCTCTCTCTCTCTCTCTCTCTCTCTCTCTCTCGCTCGCCAGATCACACCTGGCCGTGCTCCGTCAAGGTGTGGCTGAGTTCTTTTCCATGTAGCAGAATGTTTATCGGCCGCGCTAACTTGACGAACGCCACCTGACATGCCGTGATTAATTTTGGGGTGCGAGTATAGAAAAAAAAAAAAAAAAAAGACCGCCATCCGAGAAATTTCGTGACGTTTTTTTTTTTTTTTTGCGGTAGCGGTGGTGGTGGTGGCGGTTATAATAGTTGAAGTAGTAGTAGTAGTAGTAGTAGTAGTAGTAGTAGTAATAATAGTGCTAGTGGTAATTGTGGTGGTGGTAATTGTGATATTAGTAGTAGTAGCAGTAGTAGTAGTAGATTAGTGGTAGTAGTGGTGGTGGTGGTGACAGTAGCACATGTTGATAAGGAGAGAGAGAGAGAGAGAGAGAGAGAGAGAGAGAGAGAGAGAGAGAGAGAGAGAGAGAGAGAGAGAGAGAGAGAGAGTAACATGACAAGGAAAGAATATGAAAAATTATAAAGATAAAATATTCGTGTGTGTGTGTGTGTACGTGACGAGGAAGCCCAGTGTAAGGAATGTGTCGTATTTATTATTAATCTCACTGACAAGCTGATACAATATTTTTTTTCCTTCTTTATCTACGTCTTTAATTTCACGCTTCCTCTTCCTTCCATCACTCTTATTTATTTCCTCTTGTCTTCTCTTACCCATTATTCTAGTTCTCTTTTACTTATATTTCTCTCCTTTTCCTTCTCTCCTTCATGCTCTTTCCTTCTCTCTCTCTCATCATTCCAAATTTCTCCACACAATTTCATCTTTTTCCATCTCTCTTAGTTCTCTTCTCTTGTTTTCTCTTTTTCTTTATTATAATTCATATTTACTTGTTCTTCTTTCCTCCATCTCTTCTGTTTCTTCTCTTCTTTCCTCCTCTCTGACCCATTATACTAATTCTTCTTTACACAGTCTTCTTTTTTTTCATATTTCCTACTTCTTCCTCATTATTCTAATTCTTCTTTATACACATTCCTCTTTCTTCCATCTCTTGTACTTTTTCATCTTTCTTTCACCTATCATCTTAATTCTTCTTTACATGTATTCCTCTTTCTTTAATTTCTCTTAATTCCTTTTCTGCTCTTTCATCCTGTATCTAAACTTTTTCTCTGTATATATTGCTTTCCTCCCTCTCTTCTACTTCCTTTTCTCTTCTTTCATTCTTCATCACGGTTCTCCTCTAAGCACATTCTTTGCTCTCTTCTTCATCTTTTTCTTTGTTTCTCTCTTTTTTTTTTTGTTTGGTGTCAGTGTCTTTAGCTAATAAATCCTTCTTCCCTCTCCCTCTCCCTCTTCCTCTTCCTCTTCCTCTTCCTATTCCTCTTTTTTTCTCTCTTTCTGTCACTTCCATATCTCTCTCTTTTTTTTATAATCTCTTCCTCTATTACTTTCTTTCAATTTCCTATTTCCTGCTCTTCTCTCTCTCTCTCTCTCTCTCTCTCTCTCTCTCTCTCTCTCTCTCTCTCTCTCTCTCTCTCTCTCTCTCTCTCTCTCTCTCTCTCTCTCTCTCTCTCTCTCTCTCTCTCTCTCTCTCTCTCTCTCTCTCTCTCTCTCCCGAGTAGGTTCAACAACTTTAAGACAGATCACCGCCATCTCCCCCTCCCCCCGCAGGAGTATCTTCTTACCCCGTCGAGAGAGAGAGAGAGAGAGAGAGAGAGAGAGAGAGAGAGAGAGAGAGAGAGAGAGAGAGAGAGAGAGAGAGAGAGAGAAATTGAGTGTAATAATGGTAGTAATAATGCTTTTTTCTCTCTCTCTCTCTCTCTCTCTCTCTCTCTCTCTCTCTCTCTCTCTCTCTCTCTCTCTCTCTCTCTCTCTCTCTCTCTCTCCTTTAAGCACTCCACCTGTCATTCTCCCTCCCTCACGCTTCTCCCCCACCCCCGCCTCTTCCCTCCCTCTCCCACTCCCTTTCTCTCTCCCTCCCCCTTTCTCTCTCCCTCCCCGTCAGGCAGTTATCACTCACTCATTTTCTCAGCAGCGCCTCAAGATCACTCATATTTTCCTAAAGGCGCGTCAATAATGTATAATTTACGACTTTTTTCTTCCTCCTCGTCGTCGTCATCTTTATACTAGTATTTTCTTCTTCTTCTTCTTCTTCTTCTTCTTCTTCTTCTTCTTCTTCTTCTTCTTCTCTATCAATCGTTCTCTTACTTATTTTTTTCTACTTCTCTTTTTTCTCCTTCACTCCTCCTCTTGTCTCCTCCTCCTCCTCCTCCTCCTCCTCCTCCTCCTCCTCCTCCTCCTCCTCCTCCTCCTCCTCCTCCTCCTTCGAAACAGATGCTTTCTTAACAAACCTGGTCGACTTTTTCAGCACCATGCAAGGCGAGACAAAGGCAGTAGATATAGTTTATCTGGACCTTCAAAAAGCGTCTGACAAAGTTCCCCATAGGCGTCCATTAAGTAAATTAAAGTCACATGGTATAGACGGCAAAATTCTCAAATGACTCTGAGAGAAAGCAACGCGAGAAGTTTTAAGCGGTTAACGACAGGAATCCATACTCGCCCTGTTTTTTTCCCCTATCTACGTTGTCGATGAGCACCTCACCTATAAATGATCCAAGTCCGCTGATGATGCTAAAATAATGAATAAAGTAGT
>NC_087184.1:13842719-13845219 GCF_035594125.1 Scylla paramamosain
CTCTCGCTCTAGTTCCGCATTAGGATAACAATTTTTACGACCTGTAAATGAAAGGTGGTGGCTGAGGAGGAGGAGGAAGAGGAGGAGGAAGAGGAGGAGGAGGAGGAGGAGGAAGTAAAAGAATAAAAAAAAACTTCACTGTCATTAGATTCATAATTTGTGAGATTTCGAAGCTTTTTACTCCTCTTCCTCCTCCTTCTCCTCCTCCTCCTCCTCCTCCTCCTCCTTTTTCCATTCCATTAGAGAAAAATTGTTCTTCAGCTTCTCTCTCGTGTAATTATTAGAGTGACATGTTGTTATCGCTCCCTCTACCTTCCCTGTGTGGTCTCCGTGGTGTGTGTTGTCCCTGTGGCCTTCATGGAGTGTTTGTTGTGTATCGCCACGTGTTTTTGTGTCTGTCGTCATATTTACGCTTTGATTTATTTACCTATTTTTTTTTTTTATAAGGTTTTGTTGTGTCTTATTGTGTATTAGTGTTTTATTCGTCTTTTTTTGTGTCTAGTTTTTGCATGATTTGTTTCGTTCTTATTTTAATCGTATGTATTTTGTTTTATTTATTTTTGTTGTTGGGTTTGTTCATTTGTATTATTTCTTTTCTCTTTTCTCATTCTTTGTTTTCTGTATTAATTTTTTTTATTCTTGTTTCCCATATTCCTTTTTATCCTTTCTTTTTTTTATCTTTTTTTCTGTCTCTGCCTGTCTGTCTGTCTGTCTGTCTGTCTGTCTGTCTGTCTGTCTGTCTGTCTGTCTGTCTGTCTGCATGTCTGTCTGTCTGTCTGTTTACTTGTATGTCTACTTGCCTGTCTGTCTGTCTGTCTGTCTGTCTGTCTGTCTGTCTGTCTGCATGTCTGCCTGTCTACTTGTCTGTCTGCTTGCCTGTCTCTGTCTTTCTGTCTGTCTGTCTGTCTGTCTGTCTGTCTGTCTTTTACACGTATATTGAAGAAACAGCTAATGAAATTTCTGTTCTCTCTCTCTCTCTCTCTCTCTCTCTCTCTCTCTCTCTCTCTCTCTCTCTCTCTCTCTCTCTCTCTCTCTCTCTCTCTCTCTCTCTCTCTCTCTCTCTCTCACTCTCTCTCTCATTTCCACAGAGCCATTTCCTCCTCCTAGCCTCTTGGAAATCACCTTGTAATACACAAACTCTTATTTATTTCCAAGAGGAGTGGGTGGTGAGGGGAAGCAGGGAAGCAGGAGAGGGGAGTGAGGGAGGGGGTGGCGAGGGCAGAGGCAAGGGGAGGCATCCAGGAGGTCAGAGGTGAATGGTCAGAGGGGAGAGGAAGGAAAGAGAGATAGGGGAGGAGGGGAGGTAGAGGAAGGAAATAAGTAAAAACTGAGGATAAAGGAACGTGTGTGTGTGTGTGTGTGTGTGTGTGTGTGTGTGTGTGTGTGTGTGTGTGTGTGTGTGTGTGTGTGTGTGTGTGTGTGTTTCAGATCGTGTGGAGTTTTACAGTTTTCACACACACACACACACACACACACACACACACACACACACACACACACACACACACACACACAATTTCACAAGCGTGCTTAGCTCATCTCTCTGCCATTATATTCAATCACTTGGTTTTCTTCTTTCTTTTATTTATTCTACTTTCATCCTATCCTATAAACTAACCCTTGTCCACCAAATCTAACCTAACCTAACCTAACCTAACCTAACTTAACTTAAACATAACCTAACCTGATATAGTTTAACCTAACCTAACCTAACCTAACTTAACCTAACGTAACCTAACCTAACCTCTGTACTATTTCCTTGTCATGTACTAATGTTACCTCTCGCTGCCCTGACGTACCAAATATAACCAAACCTAACCGAGCCTAACCTAACTTCACTCGAACAGCTTGACCACCACGACCCAACACAACCCACAACATCAAAACCCACAATAACCAAACCCACAACTAAACCCAACCCACATTCACACCCAGCACAACCCAACACAACCCAACACAACCCAACAGTCAAACACCAACACTAACCTACTAAACATCCCCAATATACCACCACCACCACCACCACCACCACCACCACCACCACCACCACCACCACTGCCGCCGCCGCTCTGTCCTGGTCCAGTGTCTAATAAGGCCACTGCTACAAGCCCCGCGTCACCCATCAGCTCTGTGGCAGTACACCCGCAGTAAATCACCGGAGGGTAAACACGCACACACACACACACACACACACACACACAGAGAGAGAGAGAGAGAGAGAGAGAGAGAGAGAGAGAGAGAGAGAGAGAGAGAGAGAGAGAGAGATTAGAGGGGAGTGATGGAAAATAAAAGGGTTATTCAAGGGAAAGGAAATTAAATGGAAATAAAAGAAATGGAGGATAATTATGAGTTGCAGAAGAAGAAGAAGAACAACAACAACAACAAGCAGAAGAAGAAGAAGAAGAAGAAGAAGAAGAAGAAGAAGAAGAAGAAGAAGAAGAAGAAGAAGAACAACAACAACAACAACAACAACAACAACAACAACAACAACAACAACAAC
>NC_087184.1:13852719-13855219 GCF_035594125.1 Scylla paramamosain
CACACACACACACACACACACACACACACACACACACACACACACACACACACACACACACACACACACACACACACACGCTGCTATCAGAAATACATTAATACCACTAATCACATATTTAAATACGTTTCCAACTAATAAGTCTTGCCCGAATGACTTCCGGGAGGCGGCGCGGTGGGGGAGCAAAGTTCTCATTCCTAATTAGAATTTTGTGATGGAAACCCTGAGTGAAATTAAAGGCAAATGTATTTATGTGTATTTGTTTCCTTCCTACCTCATGTTTACTCCAGATGGCATAGGTGATGAATATGGAAATAGATTACTAGTTAAGGAAATAAATGGATGAGGAAAATAATATAGCTGTTATCATAATTATTGTGTGATTATACATTTGGATTCGCTCATTTGTTGCTGCCTGTATGTCTGTATGTCTGTCTGCCTGTCCGTGTGTCCGTTCGTTCGTATGTCTGTCCGTCTGTCTGTCTGTCTCTCTGTACATCTGTCCGCCTGTCTATTTGTCTGTCTGTCTGTCTGTCTGTGTCCTTGTGTATGTTTATTTTCTCAGTCATAAGCACCCCCAGCAAACAACAACAACAACAACAACAGCAACAACAACAACAACAGCATGGATGAGTCAGTGTTGTCGCTGCCATCACACACACACACACACACACACACACACACACACACACACACACACACACACACACACACACACACACACACACACACACACACACACACACACACACACACACACACACACAACCACAAGAGTCAAGTCAGATGAAGAGGAGGACGAGGACGAAGAGAAGGAGGAGGAGGAGGAGGAGGAGGAAGAAGAAGAAGAAGAAGAAGAAGAAGAAGAAGAAGAAGAAGAAGAAGAAGAAGAAGAAGAAGAAGAAGAAGAAGAAATATTCCATGAGAGGGAGAGGAAAGAAGAAAAAATATAAGAAGCAGATTTATGAAAAAAAAAAAAAAAAGGGGGAGGAAACAGAGATATGAGGAAAAGGAGGAGGAGGAGGAGGAAGATGAAGAAAAAGAAACAGAAGAAGAGGAAGAGGAGAAGGAAAATGAAAACTGAATCTATGTAGGAGGACGAGGTCGAGAAGGGATAAAAGAGGCAAAGGACTAGGAGGAGGAGGAAGAGGAGGAGGAGGAGGAGGAGGAGGAGGAGGAGGAGGAGGAGGAGGAGGAGGAGGAGGAGGAGACTCACACTCTGCCCTATAAATCACCCTCTTGACCTCCAGCGTCTGGCCACGGACATTAGATGACCCCGAGAACGACCAGCCTAATCCTCCTCCTCCTCTTCTTCCTCCTCTTCTTCTTCTTCTTCCCCCTCTCAACCTTCAATATCTTCCATTTTTCTTTATCCAAAACTTTCTCATTCTTGTTGATTTTTACTTAATATTCCTCCTCCTCCTCCTCCTCCTCCTCCTCCTCCTCCTCCTCCTCCTCCTCCTCCTCCTCTCACTTGTCGTCTTCACTTCTTCGCCTCCTTCTCCAATATTTATCATAATTTTTCTTTTCCTTTTTGTTTCGACCCTTCTCTTCTTTCCTTTTTCCTTGCCTTTCTTTTTTTGTTTTCTTGTTATTGTCTATCCTGTTTTTTTTTTCCGCTTAATCAGTTCTTTGCTATTAATTGACGTGGTGAAATAATCTCTCTCTCTCTCTCTCTCTCTCTCTCTCTCTCTCTCTCTCTCTCTCTCTCTCTCTCTCTCTCTCTCTCTCTCTCTCTCTCTCTCTCTCTCTCTCTCTCTCTCTCTCTCTCTCTCTCTCTCTCTCTCTCTCTCTCTCTCTCTCTCTCTCTCTCTCTCTCATCATAAATTTCATAATCCTTTTTATTTTTATTTACCTCCACACCTTCCTTCCCTCCCCCCTTCCTTCTCTCCCCCTTCCTTCCCTCCCTTCCTCCCTCCTTTCCACCTCATTAAGTAGAACATTTTACTTAATTAACAAATACCAAACATCCTACTTCCTAACACCTATTTTTGTTGATATCATATAAACATTTCTCTCTCTCTCTCTCTCTCTCTCTCTCTCTCTCTCTCTCTCTCTCTCTCTCTCTCTCTCTCTCTCTCTCTCTCTCTCTCTCTCTCTCTGTGTGTGTGTGTGTGTGTGTGTGTGTGTGTGTGTGTGTGTGTGTGTGTGTGTGTGTGTGTGTGTGTGTCCGTGGCGCGAAGTGTCTTTTTATGTTTTGGATCCTTTTTTTCCATCGTTTCTTTTTTTTATCGTTTCTTTTATTTTTGTTTTGTTTTTGTTTCACTCTAAGGATCGTTACCCAAGCTTGAAATGACTCCAGGATACTTTAGGATTCCTTTAACAAACCCGCGTGTGTAGGATGCCTTAAAAGTGGATCCTTAAGTGGCGGGGCGAGGGGGTGGCTGGCTGACTGACAGGGAGAGGCCCTTAAGTAGTGTAAGTAGTGTGTGGGAGGTGGTTAAGTGCACTAAGTAACCCCGGCGCTCCTTAAGTGACTTGTAGTGGCTGTGGGTACCCT
>NC_087184.1:13862719-13872719 GCF_035594125.1 Scylla paramamosain
AATTTTAGTATATATTTCAAGGTATTTCCCAAAACTTGTGTTCTTCCCAGGTGCACAAGTAATGCGTTCCTGTCCACGGTGCTTGTGAATAATTTTAACATAATTCGGGTTAATTCACGCCCTTGCTTATCAATTTGGAGAGTCTTCCTTTTTCCTGTCACACGAAGACTGTTTTTTGCATAATTCTGATTAACCCGTAGTGTTTTGGAACCAGTCAAGGTTTAGGGATATTTTTAACACTGCACTGCTAGCAAAATTCACGATCATTATTCATTTTTTTATTCTTTTTTTTTTTTTTAGACGTATATTGTATTACACTGTCTTACAAATTCACGATCATGTACAGACATTTTTGTTCTTTGCTTTCTTAAATATTTTTGTTCTTGAAACACAAAAATACAACTTTAATTTGCATTTTTTTTGTATTACAGCCTCTTGATTATGTATATATTTTATTTATTTATTTTCTTAACCATTATAATGAAAAATAACGCTTTGATATTCTTCATTAATTATTTTACGAAGAAGAGATAAATTTACGCTCTCTCTCTTTCTCTGTTCATGAAAAGAAAACGATAAAGAAAATATATGGATGAAAAACGAACGTACGGTAACTCTGCATTTCAATCTGACTAGAAACTGTAACTTGAAGAACAATGAGTAACAAAATACTGAAAAGAAAAAGAGGAAAAAAATATCACAAAAAAGGAAGGACAGAACAAAGAAAAATATACGGCAACTCTTATCTTTGAGAGAGAGAGAGAGAGAGAGAGAGAGAGAGAGAGAGAGAGAGAGAGAGAGAGAGAGAGAGAGAGAGAGAGAGAGAGAGAGAGAGAGAGAGAGAAAGTAACCTCACGAAAGAGAATCGATAGAATAAAGAAAAAAACATATCGATAATTGCTTTTAAATCTGACGGGAAGCTATAGTGAAAAAAAATAAATAAATAAACAAATAAATAACGAAATACTGAATAAGCAACAACAACAACAAAAAAAAAAAACATACGATAACTTTGCATTTAAATCTACCGAGAAGAAACAACATAAAATAAACAATAACGAACAACAGAATGCTTAAAAAAAAAAAATAATAAATAAAAAAAAATACGACAACTAAATAAATAAAATAAAAAAATACGACAACACTACATTTAAACTCAAACAGAACGTGAAGCGTCAAACAAAATAATGATTACACAACAGAAGGGTTCAAAAGAGGTTTTAACAATCATCCGGTGCAGCCATCATCCTTCATCTAGCCTCCGCACACAGATGAGTAGCGTCACCATGGCCGCCTCTGCCACACACCTCGGCGTTACCTCATTACCCCAATCACCCGCGCGTCCATAAATTCTCACGCAGCGCAAAGAAACGACGGAAGGAGTGTGGGTAAATAGCTGCAGGAGACGGCCATTAGACTGATCATTAGAGAGAGGTGGGGGGAACAGGGAGAGGGAGAGGGAGAGGGAGAGGGGGAGGGAGTGTGTGCATCGATATGGTTAAAGAAAAGAACACAAAGAAAAATAGCAAAGAATATAAGTGAAATGTGAAACGTAATCATTCAGAGAGAGAGAGAGAGAGAGAGAGAGAGAGAGAGAGAGAGAGAGAGAGAGAGAGAGAGAGAGAGAGAGAGAGAGAGAGAGAGATTACACACTTGAAATACAGTAAAAAAAAAAAAAACACAAAAAAGAGGAAATGATGATACGTATAGTCCACACACACACACACACACACACACACACTGTACGGGGAGCCATATGAGGAAGGAGGAAGGAGGGAGGGAGGGAGGAACAAAAACCAGGTATAGCCACGGATAATTAATTACCTTAGAAGTTGACATCTTTAAGTGGCCTGGGATGGAGAGAGGGAGAGGGAGAGGGAGGGGGAGAGGGATGGATAATGGAAGGGCCGAGGGTGTTTACATGTCTCTTTTGGCGGACAGAAAAGTGAGAGAGAGAGAGAGAGAGAGAGAGAGAGAGAGAGAGAGAGAGAGAGAGAGAGAGAGAGAGAGAGAGAG
Source organism: Scylla paramamosain (assembly GCF_035594125.1). NCBI lineage: Eukaryota > Metazoa > Arthropoda > Malacostraca > Decapoda > Portunidae > Scylla > Scylla paramamosain. Next base: position 13,864,736 of record NC_087184.1, read on the forward strand.
AGAGAGAGAGAGAGAGAGTGACGTCAAGCAAGAAGTACACGTTACAAATTTTCAAGTGAGAGAGAGAGACGGAGCAGATAGAAGTCAAATTGCGTGGAAGGAGAGAGAGAGAGAGAGAGAGAGAGAGAGAGAGAGAGAGAGAGAGAGAGAGAGAGAGAGAGAGAGAGAGAGAGAGAGAGAGAGAGAGGAAGGGACGGGAAGGAAGTAGACAGGGAGAGGGGGAGGGAGAGGGAGGGAGAGAGAACACGTAATAATAAGTGTGAGGAAAACGGGTTTGAAACGTGAAAAATATGAAAGAAGAGATACATAAAAAAAGAGAAAGAGAAGAGATTTTACTTACAGAAGAGCGTGGAGTGAGAGGGACATGGTGAGAGGAGCATAGGAGAGAGTAGCGGGGAAGAAGACGACTTGCTACTGGTTAAAGATTTGGGAGAGGCAAGGTTGAGACAGGTAAATTATACAAGGAAGCTGTACAGGTGAGGAGCAAGTTACCTAGTTACCTAATAGAAGGGGATAGGTGAAGGTGAAGTAATATCAGTGAGGGAAGATGGGGGAGAATTGATGTGGTGGTGATGGTGGTGGTGACGGGGGCAGGAAAGGAAGGCGGGTGGGTGTGAAGGTGGGTGAGAGGAGAGGAGAGCGGCGGGTGTGGGGGGGGGGGGAAGAGAGGAAACAATTACTGCTAATAAGACGGGTATCTGCGTGTTGACTGGCGGGTAAAGCCTCGATTAAATGTGACTATGGAATAATTACCTAACCCGGACACACACACACACACACACACACACACACACACACACACACACACACACACACACACACACACACACACAGTACACCCTGCAACATCATATTCTGAAACACTTTTGCGCCGCACCTCCACTACACTCAAAAGCCTCTAGTTGAGGTTACACCGGTTTTTAAGTGTGTTTTTACGATTCTAATGACAGATTAACGAGATTTACACATTATTAACAGGAAAAGCATTCATGGGAACGCGGCTAATCATCTCTGCGGCCTTTGAAAATAGTTGTGGCGAGAGAGCAAAGCGTTTCAGAATTCGGTCCTTAAATAGCAGAGACCGTGTATTCACCTCTTCATGCATCCGAAACTCAGGTGAAACAGGTAATTACGTACCATGCATACCTGGCCGCCCATGTGTGTGTACACCTGTTGATGGGAACATGCAGGTATGCTCTCGTGTGCTGCTGGCGGATGTGTGTGTGTGTGTGTGTGTGTGTGTGTGTGTGTGTGTGTGTGTGTGTGTGTGCTCCGGTGATGTGACTCGTGGCTTAGAGAGAGAGAGAGAGAGAGAGAGAGAGAGAGAGAGAGAGAGAGAGAGAGAGAGAGAGAGAGAGAGAGAGAGAGAGAGAGAGATTCACCATCATCACCACCACTGCTACTACTACGTTTACCACACTCACCTACCTTACACACACACACACACACTGGACAGGAGCAGGAGCAGGAGGAGGAGGAGGAGGAGGAGGAGGAGGAGGAGGAGGAGGAGGATCAGGAAAGCTGCTGTCTGCTCTAATAAGTACGTCTCGCTGATAAAACACTACAAGCTTGATACGAAATAATTGCTCATTATATGCTATCAGATCAACCAGCCAGCTGACGCCGCCCCGCTCCGGCTATCGAGGAGAGGCGAAGCTGACTTAATGTTTGGACTGAGAGAATACTGATGTCGGGGGTAATGTGAGGGACGGAGGGACGGAGGGGGGAAGGAGGTAGGGAGGGAAATGGAGGGTAGAATAATAGGAAGGTGTGTGGCATGATTAGGAGGGAAATCGAGCTGTCTTTAATGCGCTGAGGAATACGAGACCAAGAGAGAGAGAGAGAGAGAGAGAGAGAGAGAGAGAGAGAGAGAGAGAGAGAGAGAGAGAGAGAGTCGACACAATTGCTTCATCGAGGTTTTAGTAAAAGAAAGACTTAAGATGTGAGAATATAAGAGAGAGAGAGAGAGAGAGAGAGAGAGAGAGAGAGAGAGAGAGAGAGAGAGAGAGAGAGAGAGAGAGAGAGAGAGAGAATTTTTGTGCGGTTTGCATTAAAATACCGCTCTCTCTCTCTCTCTCTCTCTCTCTCTCTCTCTCTCTCTCTCTCTCTCTCTCTCTCTCTCTCTCTCTCTCTCTCTCTCTCTCTTGATAATGGTGGAGAGGAAGGGAGGAACCAGACGAAGGATGGATAAGGCGAGGTGGAGGAAGTTGTCAGTCATTTCGTCTGTGTGTGTGTGTGTGTGTGTGTGTGTGTGTGTGTGTGTGTGTGTGTGTGTGTGTGTGTGTGTGTGTGTGTGTGCGCGCTCTCATTCTTCTTGACTGTCAAAATCTTTTGACTCCTTTGGGCAAAGTGCAAGCTTCTGTCATGAGACGGGAAGAGAAACGGAGAGGAGGAGGAGGAGGAGGAGGAGGAGGAGGATAGGAAGCGAGATAAGAAAGGGAATGAGGGGATGTGAAGTGAGTTAAGGTGACACGTGTGTTTATCAAAGTTTACATGTTATAATTATTCTGTTATTTATCGTCTTGAGTGGAGGAGAAGCAGCGGCGATAGTGAGTGGCGGGAAGTCGCTCCCTCGCAAATTATCAATGAAACGTTACTTTTATCATTTTTCTTCGACACTTTGATGTGAAGCATTGAGAGTTGTGTTGACAGCCATGCGCCTGCCGCGAGGGAGAGAGAGAGAGAGAGAGAGAGAGAGAGAGAGAGAGAGAGAGAGAGAGAGAGAGAGAGAGAGAGAGAGAGAGAGAACGCATGAAAAAAAAAAAGGAACCGTTGTCAGGAAATCAAATACAAGTTTTTGAGGAACCACAATCCTCCTCCTCCTCCTCCTCCTCCTCTTCCTCCACTTGGTCTCCTGCTGCTCATCCTCTCCCTTCTCTCCACCTTCCCTCGTCCCCCCACAAGCTGTCTCAGGGAATCGCTAGTGACGTCACTCCACCTGGCGCCTCTGTTAATTGTTTAAAGGCGATCCGATGACAGCTTCGAAACCAATCGTGTGGAACTCCTCCTCCTCCTCCTCCTCCTCCTCCTCCTCCTCCTCCTCCTCCTCCTCCTCCTCTTCCTCCTACATCTCGGAACTCGTCAGCAGGATCATGCAAAGTTCAAATGACCGGTGCTGGGGAACGAAACCCGCATTTCCAGAGAGAGAGAGAGAGAGAGAGAGAGAGAGAGAGAGGTGGGGAGAGGAAGAAAAATACGTAAAATATATGAAGAATGCTGTGCGAGGAACGACCGGCCGTGCATTGAGTGTGACGTCACTAGCGGGCGAAGACCTCACGCTATAGTACGCCTCGGATGCTCATCACAGGCTCATCATAACGTGCGGGGCGCTGCCGTAATAACACTGCACCGATCCGCCTTCAGGAAATCATTCTTGTACTACTGCGTTTATCCTCCGCTTCCTTGTGTGGTGTGCGTGTTTGTTTGTTTTTTTGTTTTTTTTTGCTTCTTTTTATTTATTTATTTATTTTTTCTTCAATTTGTCTGATGTGCTCGATTTACACTTCACTTGAGCCCCGAGGTTTTGTTATTTTCGTTATTGTATTAGTGTTTGGTAAGGTGCCGTTTTTGTGTCCTCTTCATTGCTGAGGTCTCGTTATTTTCGTGTATTTTAGTTGAAGTGTTGTATTTTCATCCTTCTCCTCAGGTTCGAGGTCTAATTGCTCTTGTTATTGTATTAGTGTTCGATGAGGTGCTGTATTTGTGTGCCTTTTTATCAGTGCAGGATTTTAGTTATCCTCGTTATTTTTTAAGTGGTTTATGAGGTGCAGTAATTTTCAGACACCTCAATGTTTCATCTCGACTACTTGTGACGGGCCTGAACGGAAGCTGTTGGTATCTTCACTGGTGTTTCCATGATCCCTGTGATGCTTTAAGTAATATTGTGCATAGTGAAAAAAAAAAAAACAGTTTCTAGTGGAAGTTATTTGAGTTTTCTATGGTGTTTTCATGATTCTGGTGATAGTTTGTGGAGGATTCTGCATCATCAGCGGGAAGAAAGGACCATATTGAGAAACACTTCTGCGCCACACCTCCACTGCTCTCAAAAGGCTCCGGTTAAAGTGACATGGAATTTGAAGTGTGGTTTTACGGGTCAAGTAGCACATTAACAATATTTCTACATAATTAACAGGAGAAACACTTGAGAACTATTCATCCCTGTAGCCTTTGACAATAGCCAATCACGTGCGTGGCCTTCGGAAATAGTCAACAAGTCATCATAGAAGAACATTGCGTGTCGAGATCCGGACCAGCGGGGAGAGAAGCACACACACACACACACACACACACACACCAGCGCACACCTGCCAGCCCAAGAGAAATATGATGATCAGACTGATTGGCAAGAATTGAGTGCAAAACGCCGGAAATTACAATGTGATTCTGAGTGGGTGGCGGGACCCCTCGCAGCGCGCCGGACTGAGCACGCAGAACACAAGGCACGGCGCCGCTACAGTAACTAGATGCAAGACAAGCGACTCAAGGGAATATGAGAAGACATGGTGCTAATATTCTTCCTTCATAGTCTGCATTCTGAAACGTTTTCTCGCATTCTAAAACATTTATCTCGCATTCTGAAAAGTTTTCTCGCATTCTGAAACATTTATCTCGTATTCTGAAACGTTTTCTCGCATTCTGAAACATTTATCTCGCATTCTGAAACGTTTTCTCGCATTCTGAAACATTTATCTCGCATTCTGAAACGTTTTCTCGCATTCTGAAACTTTTTATCTCAACAATCAATCGTCCTTATCTTTCCCAGCACTAAAAATGGTTCGCATGAAAACACAAGAAAAAAAAAAAAAAACGGAAGGTTAATTTTCTCTCTTTACTCTGCAGAAGGTGTTTACGGGAGCTTCCCACAAAAAATAGGGTTGTAAAAAGTCAGTGATGTTTAGAAGTGACAGGGTTAATGGTTTCTCATGCAAGTTGCTGAGGCTTTTTCAAGGATGTTTTCAGGATTCTAGTGGAGGTTTAGCAAGGATTCTATACCCTCAGTGGGGAAAGCACTCCCCAGAATGCGACCAATCATCTGTGTGGCTTTTGAAAACAGTCTTGACGAAAGAACAAAAGCGTTTAAGAACACCAGCTCAAGGACGAACAAACTGCACAAAGGCACGCATTCTTAAACACACTTCTCTCATCACGACTATTTGCAAAAGCCACACTGATGATTAGTGGGGTTCGCATGGAGGTTTTCTCCTTTTTTTTTTTATATATATATATATTTTTTTTTTTTCTCCTGCTGACGGTGCCGAGTAACTGTTGAGCTATCACCAGAATCATGAAAACGCCCTCGGAAACTAACCATTTCCACTAGATGCTGCTAAAATAGTAGAGGTTATGCGATGTAATGTTGAAAAGAACACAGCGCAAAGAATGACTAGAGTTTTGTGTCTCGCTTAAACTTCCACTAGAATCATGAAAACGCCCCTGAAAATTCTAATGTCTTCCACTTGAGCCTGCTAGAAATACGTAGCCTGGATTGTACAATGAAACGTAAAAAGGAATACGGTGCAAAGAGAGACTCGAATGCTGTGTCCCGCGCCTCGGTTAAACTACCACCGGGATAATGCAGACGTCCTTGAAAGCCCTGACCACTTCACCTCAGCCTGTTGAAAATAGTAGAGGTTACACGATGAAACGCTGAAGTGAAAAGAATACAATGCAAAGAGGAACTTCAGTCTTTTCCTTCGGTACAGTCAGAAGAGAATTAAATGAGATTTCCAGTCAATTTGTACACTCTAAGTACTTGTTTTTGTTTAGACGTGGCGAGGAAGACAAACAGAAGCACAAGGTAGTTCCTGCCAAGCGGTTAGAGTTTCCTCGCTGCTTGTCACTTACCGCAGGCAACGCGCGGATGTAACTTGTAACTGCAAACATACGACCACTTTACCAAGGAACCGCACGGATAAATATTCCCTCACGACAGGGGGGATATGAGATTATCATTCCTCGGAGTACTTCCATCCCAGCTGGTGGTGGGGGAGGCAGGAGGCGGTGGAGTGAGACCTTTCTATTCATGTCCTTGTTTCCACACGTGTCTGCGAGTTCCACCTCCATGACATTACGTTAACTAAGGATGCTTCTGTCAAGTGTGTGACGCTCCACTTCCTTCCTGCTTTGTGAAAGTTTCATGTGTGTTCTTTGCAATACTTGTGTTCCTCTCACACGCTTCCCCTCTCCTGTTCTTTGCAATACTTGGGTTCCTCTCACACGCTTCCTCTCTTCATGTCCAGTAGAGGGAGGGAAGGGAGTGAAGGGATGTGTTGGTTCACTCTCCTGTTCCTTCGTGCAGTTTTGGTGAGGCAGAATGGAAGGAGCTGTTTATTAGAGCAGGTGGTTTCTTTATTTCTACTGATTTTCTTTAAGTCATCTGGTGCTTCTGTGTTTTATTATTTTTCTCTTTCCTCCTCCTCCTCCTCTTCCTCCTTCTCTTCTTCATTCTCCTCCTCTTCCTTCTTCTGAGCTACACAAGTTTATTCTCTTAGATCTTCACATGATTTAATTTTTGTTACGTTGCACTCTTTGTAGCTTTCAATAATTCTTCCATTATTTTTATTGAGATCGCCAGAATTGTACACAGCACAGAACCACTGAACAAAACAACGCGTGGGAACACTGAAAGCTTCCACCGATGACATTATCAGCTGAATGAAGCCCCGTCCATCATATATTGGTGATTGTGACTTTAAAATCATTCACTTTTCTTGTTATCTTATATGGCCGCTTTTCCCAAACCCAGCACCTTTCATTAACCCTTTCACTCCTGGACAATTCCTCCTATAATCTTTTTCATATGTTTTTACTTATTTGATATTGTTTCTGTAGCCGATAAAATAGACAATATGAACTTCCTCTTCCTTCTCTTCTTTATTTATTTATTATTTATTTATTCAACTTTTTTTTCGCTTATTTTTGTATTAATTTATCTTGTTTATTTATTTATCTCTTTTGTTCATATATTTAGTTGACTACTTACTTATATTTTTATTGATTTATTCGTTCATTCATTTATTTATTTATTTATTTAGTTAGTTAGTTAGGTTAGTTAAATTAATTAGTTTTTTTTTTGTGGCGTGCCCATGCGAGTAATCTTAACCAGTACTCTAAAAACACAAACACACAGGACGACCATAACTATAAAACGAGCCAGATAGCTAATGACCACTGCTGCAATACTTCCTGTGCAGTCCTTCACACTTATCACCAATGAAATTAACCTACCATTTATATGCCGAGCTAACTACACCGCCTCGACCACTGATAGATCACTGCCCATCACTTGCTGCGGCGAATTTACCTGCGATTGTCACGTGTGCATGCTGTGATTGATGTGTTTTACTGCTCAGGACTTCATCGATATTAACGCTCTCGTAAATAAACAAGATAGGGCGCTGTTCTGATCCTGACGTTGCTAATAGTAGTAGTAGTAGTAGCAGTAGTAGTAGGTGGAAATATACCTTCAGTAATATCTCTCCTCTCTCTTCTGTTCTCTTTCTTCTTTCTTCTTTTGTTTGTTCTACATTAGAGATTTTTTTTGTCTGTCCTCTATTTCTTTTCTTGCTTCCTTTTCTTTTCATGTACTGTCACTGGATAACAGTAACTTAGCTAGACAGGTCGCCGCGTGGTGCCGTGGATGACTGGGACCTGTAGCCGCCCGGGAGTGTTACCTGGGAGTGCGGAGGGAGGAGGAGAGAGGTGGAGGGAGAAATTAAGTAAAGGAAGAGATGGGAGAAGTACGATGTGAATAAAAGAGAGGGAGAAAGAGGACCGATGAAAAGGATTAGAGCAAAGAATGAATAAATATAAAGTATATAACAAAATAAAAGAGGAGGAGGAAGCAGAAAGGAAAACTGCGAAATTGGAGCATACAAAGAGAGAGAGAGAGAGAGAGAGAGAGAGAGAGAGAGAGAGAGAGAGAGAGAGAGAGAGAGAGGAGAGAGAGAGAGAGAGAGAGAGTTGTCAGTCTCCTCAAGAGTTC
>NC_087184.1:13875219-13882719 GCF_035594125.1 Scylla paramamosain
TAATAACAATAATAATAATAATAATAATAAAACTATTGAACTGGATTTGACTTAGATGCATAAATTAACTCCGGGGGAAGAATAGAGAGCTGGTGGGAAGTGAATACAACGTTTGAGTGTTCAATTAGATACACGAAAGACATTTGTTAACATCGATGTACAGGCGTTGACTCAAGATACGCTGTTTAAATAAGATTCGCATATAATGAAGGCAATAAATATGATATTGATGAGTGAAGGAGAATATTGCAATGAGATGAGTACGATATTTAAATTATTCATGTACGACAGAAATTAGATGAGTACGATATTTAAATTAGTCGAAGTACGTGAATGAAATGAGAAGTGTGGTATTCAAATGAGTCAGGTAAGATATTAATGAGCGAAGTATGATAATGATGAGTGAGGTACGATAATTAAAATGACAAGAGTAAGATAGTAAAATTAGTCGAGGTACGTGAATGAAATGACACAAATACAGTATTCAAATGAATCAGGTACGATATTAATGGGAGAAGTACGAGTAAAATGAGACGAGTAGTATGATTGAAAGAGAAATGCGACTGGAAAATCAACAAATACCACAACAATACATTACAAAATACAACTTACAAGGAAAAACCAAACAAATATTCACATTATGTAAATATATAGAAAGTAGTTAAGTAAATGAATTCAACAAACAACTTTAATTAAACAAACAAGTATTAATATTTCTAAAGGGAGGAAAAAAATGAACAGAATTATCAAGGTGTGTTCTTTTGGTGAGGGAGGTGTGAAGGACATGATAATTGATAAAAGGCAATGGAGGAATGAGTCATGATTCACCTACAATGAGTCAGTCAGTGGAAGAGTAAGTCCTAGAGTGAAAGTAAGGGAGAGAGTGAGTAAACTTGCCTCACCGTGAATGAGGAAGTGAGTTTGAGTGAGTGAATGTATGAGTGAATGAGTCAGTTATTTAGTCACTACTGCAGAAAGTGAGTGAGTGAGTGAGTGAGTGAGTGAGTGAATCAGTCCAGTCAGTTAACCATTATCCCCAGAATGTGAGTGAATGTTTGAAAGTGAGTAAGTGACGGAGTGAGTGAGAGAGGGAGTGAGTGAGTCAGTCAGTCATTACAATGTTTAAAAATGTGTGAGTGTATGAATAAGTCAGTAACCTTGAGTAAAATTAGTGAGTAATCGTCCTAGAGTGAGTGAATGAGTGAGGGAGAACTTGCATGTCAATACCCCAAAAAAACAGAAGTCAGTGAATCAGCACCCCGGAGTGAGTTAGTGCGTGAGTGAGTGAGTGCGTGAGTGAGTGCCCGCGGAGGCCAGGTCGTTTGCCTCTAATAGAATCGATCCTCTGTATTCATGGTCCAGAGAGAGAGAGAGAGAGAGAGAGATGAGAGAGAGAGAGAGGAGAGAGAGAGAGAGAGAGAGAGAGAGAGAGAGAGAGGAAGAGGAAGAGGGAGGAGCAGGGGAGGGGAAGGATAGGAACAGGCCTCGTCTCAGAGTTTCATTGTCCTCTGATTGCCATGTCGCCTCGCAGTTTCTCGTCTCTATTTCTCTATCGAGTTCCTGCGTCGTCTCACTCCCCGCACAAACAAGAGTGAGTGGCGAGCCTGTGTGGCGAGGGAGGGGTTGAACGTTTCACTCCACGCGTCGCCTCATGATCATGAAGCACTCTGTAGGCATTTATCTTTTTGTTATGTAGTCGCTTCTAGACATCATACTGGGGATGTTATGTTGTTTTAATCTTTTTTTTGTGTCTGGTAGCGATTGTGAAGATCTCTATCCACTCTGAGTCATTTATTTTCGTTTTCTATCCTCTTCTGTGTCTTTGGCAGGTTATTGTGATGGGCTTCATTCACTCCGACCAGTTTCCCTTTGTTTTTTACACTCGCTTCTAGACTTTGTACTTGGGAAATATATTGTTTTAATTGTCTTTTCTCTCTGGTAGTGATTGTGGATGTCTATATCACTCTTTGCCATTGCTTTTTGTTCTATACTTGCCAAATATATGGTTTGAGACCCTTTTTTTCTTTGTGGTATGCGATTGTGGAGCTACATACCACCCTGAGTAATTGCTTCTTGTTTTCATCCTCTTTTTCACTGTCACGTGATTGTGAGAACCTGAAGCTATAGTCATTTCACTTTGTTCCACACCATGCTAGGGAAATATGTGGTTTTAAACCCTTTTTTTTTTAATGTAGTCGGTGATTATGAAGTACATACCACTCTGGATGACTTACTTTTTATCCTACATGTACCTTTAGACACCATACTGATTCGAAATGGGAAAATTTGCTATTTTAATCCTTCTTTTTGTCCGGTGGGTGACCTGTGAAGACTCTGCACCACTCTCAGTAAGTTTTTCTGTGCTCTACACCCCACCTCTAAACACCTCACAGGCTAGAAAGGGGGTAACTCTAGTCTTTTAATCACTTTTCTCCCGGCGGGTGCTCGCGAGGACTCCCTAGGGTGGCTTTAGTGGCGTGAGTTGTTGCATACTTAATGGGCGGGACTTGTGACGCGCCGGGGGTCGATCCGCGCGGCACGATATGTTTGTACTGCCGCTGTGTTGACAAGTGTAGTGCGTCTGGCAGGGGGGACAGCACTACCGCCACCACCACTACTGCTGCCCCTTCTTCCTCCTCCTCCTCCTCCTCCTCCTCCTCCACCTCCGCTTACCAAGTGGTTAAAGAGGGAGTCGGTCTGATTAATTAATTGATCTTCACCTCCACAACGCCAATAGTGATCCAGCTATTTACGAGGCGACTGTCTTTCTTGTGTGTGTGTGTGTGTGTGTGTGTGTGTGTGTGTGTGTGTGTGTGTGTGTGTGTGTGTGTGACCTCCTGACTCTGAAAGTTCTGACCTTCAATAAAATGAAACATAATCTATTTACTCCTCTCTCGTGCACCACTAAGTCTGTCTGTCTGTCTGCCTGTCTGTCTGTCTGTCTGTCTGTCTGTCTGTCTCAATTACTCCGACCTTGATGTTTAGTAGTCTGTTCTGTGTTCCTTTATCAACCTTCCTTTATTCCTCCTCCTCCATTTCCCTACTTTCTTGTGTACTATTTTTCTCCCACCATTACTTCTATTTCCTACGCTCCTCCTCCTCCTCCTCCTCCTCCTCGGGGCATATTTAATAGTAAGTCATCGCGACCCACCAATGGCATCCGATGAGGTTTATGCAGCGCTAAAAATAAATGGGTGACTCCAGATTAATTTCTCCCTCCTCGTGTTACTCCAGGGAAGGATTAAGATAAGAGAGAGAGAGAGAGAGAGAGAGAGAGAGAGAGAGAGAGAGAGAGAGAGAGAGAGAGAGAGAGAGAGAGAGAGAGAGAGAGAGAGAGAGAGAGAGAGAGAATGTTGTTGTTGTTGTTGTTGTTGTTGTTGTTGCTAATTTTGTTTTTTGACATTCGCGTTTTTGGGGGTTTGTTTTGCTTGCAGTTATTGGTTTTAATTATTGTCAATCTGTTTATTATTGTTTTTTGTATGTTGTTGTTGCTGTTGTTGCTGTTGTTGTTGTTGTGGTTGTTGTTGTTGTTGTTGTTGTTGTTGTTTTTGTTCTTAGTACTACTACTTCTACTACTACTACTACTTCTACTACTACTACGACTACTATTACTACCACGACCACCACAATCACCACTCCCAGCCTCCAATACACAAGCATCTTAACGTTCCCTTAACGACCAGACATCATTGAGTCGAGTCACCCAGGCAGTTTCACCCACCACTCTCCACACTCATTCCCCCCCACACCCTCCCCCATTTACACCCTGCCCCACCCCCCCTACCGCCTTGGAAGCATGGGCGCAATATGAACCACACACAGACGCCAGCACACACTTAAACACAAGATTCGTACTAGCAACATAGACCATTAAGTGTGTTCCGAAGACATTACAAAGCCACACACACACACACACACACACACACACACACACACTCGCAGGCATTGATACGAGAATATACAGCCAAAGAGCCACTTGCGTTGCCTTGTGATAAGTACCACTGCACTCACCAAGAGGAAAAACAGAAAATGTAGTAACAACACATCTAACTGGAGGAGAAACATGGCAATAGGAAAAAAAAAAAAGAAAAAAAAGAACTCCACTGACAGAAGATAGATAAGAATATGTACTTGCATCATACAGACTCACTAGATACTCACCCCACTCCAGGCGTACACCAATTAAATAAGAGGATGAGTTACCGCACCTTCAGGTCACTGGGAAATTTAGAGAGCGAGGTGTGAAAATGTACAGGTTCCTAGATGCGAGGTAGATTGGAGGTAGTACTCACCGAGATGGAGCGACGAGGGAGGGAAAGGCTGGGTGTGGGGTGGGGGGGCACGAGCACTCAGCCGACCGTCACTCCTGCAGGAAAGAGGCGTTAGGGAATGTGTGTAACTACTGACGAAGAGAGAGAGAGAGAGAGAGAGAGAGAGAGAGAGAGAGAGAGAGCAATTGTTAACATGGGTCCTACTCTTTCAGGGAATCATGCAGGACTTAAAGCTAACGAAATAAAAATTGCTACTCCTTTTTTCAGTCAGCAACAAAGTTCGGGAATGCGTAATAAAATGCACCAGATCAGGGATAAGTCAGGGGATTTGACTGAGAGATTCCCTGAAGACGATATTAGCACGCACTGTAGCAAAAAAAAAAATAAAAAAATAAAATAATAAATAAATAAATAAAAATAAAAATCAATAATAATAATAATAAAAAAATAAATAATAATAAATAAATAAATAAATAAATAAATAAGTGTAAATGAAGGCGAAAGATTCAACCTTCGCCGTGTTAGTTTTGCCTTGCCTTCCCACAACACGAGTGTGCATCATGGCCCGGAAATTGGTCCAGTATAATTATCCTGAAAAACAAAAATCAAATCCATCTTGGAAAATTCACGAAGAAGAAAAATAATGTTGCTTCCATGAGAGAAAGAACCCTTAATAAAAACTTCAACCTAAAGTAGGAACCAATAGGAGCATTGGAAAATAATCGGATCGCTTGAGAAAGGATGAAGGCGGATTTAAAAGAGATCAGATACCATATATATAATCTTTGGTGCATTTAAACTACTGCAGGTATAGTATATAAAGAATCACGTGCATTTAAAAAGGATTAGATGAAGTATGTAAAGAATCACGTGAATTTAAAAGGAGTGAGATGCAAAAAGAATCACATACCACGTGTAAAGGATCAGATGCATTTAAAATATATCAAATACCGCATATAAAGGATCCGATCCGTTTAAAAAGGGATCAGGTACCGTATGTAAAGGATCCGGCGCATTTAAAAGGAATTAGATCAGTGTGTAAATTCTCAGTAAACATGAACAAGGAATCCAGCCCTACAGATAAGGGATTACGATAAGGCGCGCTGGGGTGACGGTGTAAGAAGATTAAGGAGGATTACATGAGTATAAACGCCATCAAGATAAAGAAACAATGGGATTTAGCGAGAATTGTTGTGCTGGAAACCTTGTCTGCTCACGTGCTTGAGTTAAGGGTTCAAAATGATATTGCTAGAAAACTGATGATGATAATAGTGATTGGAATTTACAGTTCAAGGAAATTTTTTAGTGCTGGAATCCTTGTTTGATGATGTGCTTGAGTTTAAGGTTCAAATTTTGTTGCTAGAAGACTAATGATGATAATAGTGGTTGCAGATTATAGTTAATAACTGAAGTTCAGGTGAGAAAAGTAAAAAAAAAAAAAATAAAAATCACAATAAAGACTGAAACTAATTTAGATTTTTTTTTTTTTCATATGCGAAACTCGAAAGCGAATAGAAATCAATAGGAAAAAAAGTAAAAATTATAATAGATCTCTCAAAAATGTACTAAAAAGATTGAACATATATGAACAAAAGCGCTACTGTTTTAATTTCAATCAGTTATATAAAATTAAAAGAAAGATGAACATCATGAAACATAAAAGAGAGAGAGAGAGTATATACAAATAAAACTGTCTTTCTAAATTCGGTAATCATATAAATAAAAAAAAGTAAAAAATAACAGTAGAAGTGTGAATATATACAAACAAAAGAAGAATTTTCTCGTTTTAACACACTATTATAAAACACAAAACTTATATAAAAATAGGAAAATTACAAAACAATAATATTCCAACAGTGAGGATATACAAATTGAAAAAAAAAATAAAAATTTTCAGTTTAAACACACTTTTAATGCAGAAAAAAAAAGAATGACAAAAAAATGTATATATATTTCCAAAGTGAGGACATACAAATAAGAAAAATAAAGACTTTGCAATAGAAAACACATTCTTACAACACACACCAAAATAATAATAATAATAATAATAATAATAATAATAATAATAATAATAATAATAATAATAATAATAATAAACCCAACAACAAATACTCCAACGAAAGAACCCTAAAAGACAAATAGACATCACAAAACAAACGCCAGAATACCGAAAAAAATAAATAAATAAATAAAACCAAGAAACATCCCAATAACACGATACTAGACTTAATACGAACACTGGAATAGGTAATCACTAATTGGCGAGGGTGGCTATTAGAGGCTAACGAGGACTAACGAGGGCAGCTGCGTAATGAGACCCTAACATTTTGTCTTGGTTCACGCCGCGCTGGAGATAACGAGAAGCAAGAGAGGACACGAGATTCACCAAAACAAACACCACGGCGTCGCTCATCTTGGGGCGCTAATAGATGCGGCGCCCTTACCTGTGTGGTGGTGGTGGTGGTGGTGTTGATGATGTTTTTGTTGTTGTTGCTGTTTTTTGGTGATAGTGATGGTACTGGTGGTGATGGTTGTAGTGGTGGTGGTGCTGGTGGTGGCGGTGTGCTGGTGGTGTTAGTGTTATTGTAGAAGTAATAATAATAATAATAATAATAATAATAATAATAATAATAATAATATTAATAATAATAATAACAACAACAACAACATGTTTTTACTATGATTATGGTTGGTTTTCATATTTATGTGCTTATCCTTAATTTGTTTTAACTATATATAATTTGTATTTAATTTCGTTCTCTCTTAATTACTTTTTTCCACTTTACTACTACTACTACTACTACTACTACTACTTTTGTTGCCCTTGTCCAGTGTCCCTCCTACATAAAAAAGCTACTACTAGTATTATTATTATTATAATTACTGCTTGTAGTAGTAATGATAGTTATAGTAGTAGTAGTAGTAGCAATAATAGTAGTAGTAGTAGTAGTAGTGGTGGTGGTAGTAGTTGTAGTAATAGAAGTAGTAGTGGTAGTAGTAGTAGTAGTAATAGTAGTAGTAGTAGTAGTAGTAGTTCATCATCATTACCATTATTCTTTCAAAATTTTCCTTGCCACTTTTCTGTCGTCTCGTTATATCCAATTAATGGTCATATTTTTTTTTTCGTTTAAACTAAGAAGAAGTAATTTTCCAACTTCTACATTTTTGGAGCACGTTTTACATAACCCAATTTTTTGCGTCGATTCCCCGGGTGGATTTCTTCTCACTC
>NC_087184.1:13890219-13895219 GCF_035594125.1 Scylla paramamosain
TTGGCTTTTTTTTATTTTATTTTTATTAGATTTTTGTTGCCCTTGGCCGGTGTCCCTGCTACATAAAAAGAAGAACAATTTTTTTACTTGTTCTTCTCTTTTATTCACTTTTCGTTTCTATAATTTTCTTTTAACGTTATTGCAATCTTCTTTGTGTCATCTTCATTCTCTTATCACATTATTCGCATTTTATCTCCTTATTCATCTCTTTTCCCTTGTTCGTCGTTCGCTGTTTCCTTGTTTTATAAGATCTTTAACATAATTTCTTTCTCCCTCTTCTGTCACTTCCTTCATTCACTTCTCATATTGATCACTTCCACCGCTTGATGTTTTTCTTTTTTATAATCCTCTAAACACTTTTACTGCTAAAAACAAATTCAACCGTTCGATACCTATGAGTTAATTAGACACTTCTATTGTGCTAAGCTCTCTTAAATATTTCTGTAGCGGGGAAAAAAAAAATCAAATTATGAGTAACCATCTTTTTACTCTCTTTTCTCTCCTGTCTCTTTATGCAAACAATTTTTTACAGTTTACAACCTAACTAACCTAACCCAACCTAACCTAACCTAACCTAACCTAATCAAACCTAACCTAACCCAACCTAACCTAACCTAACCTAACCTAATCAAACCTAACCTAACCTAACCTAACTTAACTTAACTAACCTAACCTAACCCAACCTAACTTAACCTAACCCAACCTAACCTAACCTAACCTAACCCAACCCAACCTAACTTAACCTAACCCAACCCAACCTAACTTAACCTAACCCAACCTAACCTAACCTAACCTAATCAAACCTAACCTAACCTAACCTAACCTAACCTAACTTAACCTAACCCAAACTAACCTAACCTAACCTTACGAAAGACGACCATTGGACTAAAAGAGTTACTATTATTTGTCTCTCTCTTTTTTTCCTCCTTTATTCATTTCTCGTTATCGCTTCTCTAACTATTTTTCCATTTATCTCTATCGTTCATATTCTTTATTCACTTTTATATATCGTCTCTCTCACCTACCCTCTCATTTATCCCTCTTCTTTCACCTCTTCCATTCACTTCTCCGTCTATTTTCACCTTCATCCACCTCTCTTATTTATCGCCTTTCTCATCTACCCTCTCATTTATCCCTCTTCTTTCACCTCTTTCATTCACCTTTCCCTCTTTCACCTTCTTTACTCACCTCTCCCAGTTATCGCTTCTCTCCCCTACCCTTGCATTACCTCACGCTATTCCTCTCCTCCTCATTCACGCGTCTCTCTCCGCCCCGTCAGGAAGGTCTTGCCCACCTGCTAATACTCGCCCTTACCTGCCACACACCACACCTGGCCGCCCCTGTTCCCTGCCGCTCGCCGCCTTCCCGGTATGTGACGCGGGTACTTGTCTTAGGTGTGTGTGTGTGTGTGTGTGTGTGTGTGTGTGTGTAAGTAGTTGTTTTTAATGTTCTTTTTGGTGGTGGTGGTGATGGTGGTGGTAGTGGTGGTGGCGGTGGTAGTAGTGGTGGTGGCGGTGGCGGTATAATAATAATAATAATAATAATAATAATAATAATCATTGTTATTATTATTATTATTATTATTATTATTATTATTATTATTATTATTATTATTATTATTATTACTACTACTACTACTACTACTACTACTACTACTACTACTACTACTACTACTACTACTACTACTACTACTACTACTGCTGCTGCTGCTGCTGCTGCTGCTGCTGCTGCTGCTCCTGCTGCTGCTGCTAATACTACCACCACTATTATTGTTCTTGCTGTTATTTTTATTGTTGTTGTTGTTGCTGCTTTTGTTGTTGTTGTTGCTGCTATTATTATTATTATTATTATTATTATTATTATTATTATTATTATCATTATTATTATTATTATTATTATTTATTATTATTATTATTATCATCATCATTATTGAGTTATTATGTAGTCTTTTTTATTTTATTAATTATTTTGGGAGATTGTTGGAGAAGAGAGAGAGAGAGAGAGAGAGAGAGAGAGAGAGAGAGAGAGAGAGAGAGAGAGAGAGAGAGAGAGAGAGAGAGAGAGAGAGAGAGAGAGAGAGAGAGAGACGCCACGTTCCGCTAAGGTTTATTCTTTCTTTCTTTGTTTTTCTTGTTATGTCTGGAGCAGATGCTGACGTGAACCCTTTCTTCCACCCCTCCACCCTTCCCTCCACCTCCCATCCACCTTTCCTTCACCTTTCCTCCAACCTTTGTCACTGTCCCTCCACCCTTTGTCACTTCTCCCCAGTGGCCACCGTGTTCCTCTCTCTCTCTCTCTCTCCTCTCTCTCTCTCTCTCTCTCTCGTCTCTCTCTCTCTCTCTCTCCTCTCTCTCTCGCTCTCCTCTCTCCTCTCTCTCTCCCACTCTCTCTCCTTTTCTTATTCACTATTTTTCTCTTCTGTTTCCTTTGTTTCCTTTTTTTACTCACTTCTTTCTTCTCGTTATTTTCTATCATTTCTCTATTTTTCTTTCTTTTCTCTTTCCGTTCGCGCTCTCTTCATTTTGATATTTTCCTCCGTTTTCTTTATTTTTTCCTCCTTCTCCATTCAATATTTTCTCTTCATTGGTAATCTTAATTGGGAATTTCTCTTATTTTTCCTCCTTTCTCACTTTATATTCTTCCAGTATTTTTTTTTTTCACCCCCCTCTCTATTTCCACTTTTTTCCGATCATTCCCTCCTTTCTTTTCCTCCTCTTCTACTTCCTCTCCTTATAATTCCACTTTCTTTCTTCTCTTCCTTTCTTTGTCTTCCATTCCTCGCATTTTTCTCCTTTATTTTTTCTATCTGTATTTTTCCTCTTCTCCTCCTCCCTCTTCTTCCCTTCCATTTCCTCCTTCATCTCACACTGCCTATCCTTCCTTCCCTCTTCCCAATTTAGTGCCCTTCTCCTCTCCCTCACTTTCTTTCCCCTCACTCCCCTCCTCTCCCCCTCTCTCCTCTCCTCCTCTCCTCTCAGAACCCCTCATTACCTTACAACATTCCCTGACCTTTGTTTGTTTACCTGTGGTCTGAGTGGAGAGAGAGAGAGAGAGAGAGAGAGAGAGAGAGAGAGAGAGAGAGAGAGAGAGAGAGAGAGAGAGAGAGAGAGAGAGAGAGAGAGAGAGAGAGAGAGAGAGAGAGATCGTAAATCATATCGGTGAATTATGGGAAGGGGAAGAGAGAAGGGGGTGAATAGATATGGGAAAGGAGGGAGGAAGAAGAGGGGGAGGAGGAGGAGGAGGAGTGAGGAGGAGGAGGAGGAGGAGGAGGAGGAGGAGAGAAAAAAAAACTAGCAAGAGGAAGCATAAAAATTGAAGAAAGGGGGAGAAAGGAAAAAGTGGGGAAGAAAAAAAACAGAATAAAAACAGGAGGAGGAGGAGGAGAAGGAGGAGGAAGAGGAGGAGGAGGAGGAGGAGGAGGAGGAAGGAAGGAAGGAAGGAAGAAAGGAAGGAAAATGCGGAAAAAAAATATAAAGAATGAAAGGAAAAACATGAAAGAAAGAAAGGAGGATTAGAAGGAAGAAGGGGGGGAGGAAGAGGAGGAGGAGCAAGAGGAAGAGGAAGAGGAAGAGGAGGAGGAGGGAGGAGGAGGAGGATAATGACAAGTGATGAAAGAGAGGCAAATCATAATGAAAAGAAGGATAATGCGTAAGGATATTGAGAGACGCGACAAATGGGCGAAGAGGGAATAAAAGAAAAAAAAAAGAAAATGAAGAAAAAAGGAAATAAAAAAATAAAAAGAAAAAAAGAAAATGAAGAGTGGAAGGAAGAACAGGAAGAAGTCGAGTATCAGGAGAAAGGAAAGAAGACGAACAGGAGGAGGAGGAGGAGGAGGAGGAGGAGGAGGAGGAGGAGGAGGAGGAGGAGGAGGAGGAGGAGGAGGAGGAGGAGGTGGTGGTTGTTTACAGTTGAGCAAGTGTTATATTTGTTGACGTAGAAGTGTTAGTAGGAGCCTTCATTCATAACGGTGATGCCAGACACGCGCCATGTTTGTGTGTGTGTGTGTGTGTGTGTGTGTGTGTGTGTGTGTGTGTGTGTGTGTGTGTCATAAACGTTACACACCACAACAGTCGTGCATGAAAGTGTCGTGAATGAAAACAAGAACGAAAAATCATGGAGAAATATTGAAAGTTTTGAAATTATGTAAAAATTAAGAAAGAAAGAAAAGGAAACGTAGTGAGGATGAGTCTCTCTCTCTCTCTCTCTCTCTCTCTCTCTCTCTCTCTCTCTCTCTCTCTCTCTCTCTCTCTCTCTCTGAATACCCTATATTATACAGTAATCCCATTCTATTAATTCCTCTGTCCTTTTGTTTCTTGTTATCTTCCCCCATGTTCGTTTCCATCACAATTTCTTCCTATTGCTCTTCGTTTGTATGCATCTTGTACCAAACACTTATCTTTCTCTCTCCTATTCTTCCTGCTTCCCATTGTTTGTGTCTTACTTCCCATTCATATATTCCTATTTATTCTCGTTGTTCTTGCTTCGTTTACTGGTTCGTTATTGTAATTTGACCGAGAGAGAGAGAGAGAGAGAGAGAGAGAGAGAGAGAGAGAGAGAGAGAGAGAGAGAGAGAGAGAGAGAGAGAGAGAGAGAGAGAGAGAATAAATCAAGAAATGATATCTTTTTGTTTTGTCTTATTTTTCTCTTAGTATCCATCAGGGCCATTCATGATTTTCCAGGAATCAGTTGTAGTTCCACGGAAACTTACGAGGAAAAAGTAAATAAAAATTAATAAACTTAGAAATAAAAACTCACCTCGCTTCTCTTGCCCAACTCGTCCAAGCAGAGCAAAGATGAAAAAAGTATAGCATAGAAAAAAAAATAAAATAAAATAAACCACTACGATTTTGTATACAGGTAGTGAAAACTCGTATAACTTGATTTCACTCTCTCCCCCCATTTTTTTTTTTTTCATTCTTTTTACCTGGCCTTATCATAGCCGGTAATTAATGAAGGCGATAATTGGAGTGTGAAAGTCATATTAGCTGTTTATGGCAACT
>NC_087184.1:13900219-13917719 GCF_035594125.1 Scylla paramamosain
TGTAATAATGAAAGCTTGAGACACAACGAAGGAATAGAATTAGAAGGAGGATGAGGAGGAGGAGGAGGAGGAGGGGGAGAAAGAAAAAGAAGAGCAGGAGCAGAAATTCAAAGAAAAATCAAGGAAAACAAGCAGCAACAGACCTTTTACTCCCTTGGCTGCTTGATGATGGAAAAAAAAAATAGAAAACTAAGCAAGAATATTTTACCGCGATTAAAAGATTTGATTAATATATTATGTGGTACGGCTCGGTTCATTTTTCACCGCCATAAACAAGAAGGAGGAAGAGGAAGGGGAGAAGGAGAAGGATAGTAATAGTTTGATGATGAAGAAACTGAAGGATTAACAAGAATAAATCGCTATACGACTGAGTAATGCTCGATTCGTGTTTAAAGTTGTATACAAAGAGGAGAAGGAGGAGGAGGAGGAGGAAGAAGAAGACAATACATTACAACAAATTCCGGCTCACGGGAAAGCAGCAAAAGGAGAAAAACAAGCACACAATTAACTATACACCAATTCCTATATACAATTTTACCTTCCGCTAAATTCTCTCCGTACAATAAATCTTTCCGCGCCAAGGACGATTTGTTAGTTATTGCGAGAAAGACCAGCGTTAGAAGGGCAACCCCGCTGACCATTACGGAAGAGAAAGAGAGTCGTTGGAGAAAAATTGAAGGATACCGGATAATCATTACGGGAGAGTGAAGAAACATAAGACAATATTCTGAAATACATCTGCCGGCACCTCGACTACTTTCAAAAGGCTTTAGTTGACGTTACACGAATTTTCAAGGGTGTTTTTTTTTTTTCTGCTGACATGTTAACAAGATTTCTACATTGCTAACAGGAAAATCACTCGTGAGAACCCAACTAATCATCTCCGTGGCCTTGGGAAATAGTCGTGGTGAAGGAGCAGAGCGTTTCTGAATACGGGCCATAATGAGTGGATAAATATAAAAGGAATAAACTGAAATAGGAGTTGAGGATCATTACGAGGAAGAGAAGAGTCAATGAAGAAAATGCAATAGGACTGAGCCATTACATCCGTCGCTTTTTGTCGTATCAGGGCTTGTATTAACTCTTTCTTCTCTCACCACGATTTTTTTTCACACACCACAGAGATGAGCAGTGTGAGTCCGTATTTTGAAACGCTTTGCTCTCTTACCACAATTATTTTCAAAGGCCACAGAGACGATTAGCCTTGTTTTCGAAAGTGTTTCTGCTGTTAATAATGTAGAAATTTTGTTAATATGTCACTAGAACCATAAAAAAACACAATTAACCCGTGTTACATCAACTGGAACCTTCTGAATGCAGTGGAGGTGCAGGCAGAAGTGTTTCACAATATTGTCTCTGGTTCTTATGGATGTTATTTTCATGCTCGCTCTTGATTCAGCACCCATGTACGTAAAACTTTCACCAGAATTATGAAAACCTTGAAAACCCCAATCATTCTCACAAGATCACATTAAAGGCAGCGAGGACAAGACACAAGCACGTCTGCGAACACACAGCGAGGGAAGAAGAAACCACATGATAGCGCGGTAATAGCAAGCTCAGTAACACCGTTTTTATTAACATCCGCGCCGGAGAAAAAGTACAGCCGTGTGACAAGTAATGTGTGTAATCATGGACTCGAGAACAGCGCGCCAAAAAAAGTGTCTGCAGTTGTAATAGCGCAGCACTACAATCTCCACGTTCTGAATGTGTGTGTCCACCTAACAGTGCGCTCCTGGGACGCCGCGATAAGGGACAAGGCTACCACTTCTCGGGACGCTCACTTCCTTATAGCGCTGCTCACCAGGTAAAGGAGCTCACTGCACGCCGGAGTCCTCGCAGCCTCCCTTGTCCTCTGGAGTGGAGTTGCGGGGCTTGTTTCCCTTGCAAGACAGGACAAGTGAACTCTATTTCCCGGTGATGAGGACGAGTGGACTTTATTTTCTTCTGTTATTTATTTCCTTCTTTACTTATTTTCACTTTAATACAAGACAGAACTACTAAACTTTATTTCCTGGTAATACACGAGAGAACGAGTGGGCTTTATTTCCCTCTAACAGTGGCATGAGATGGCTTTGTTTCCACGCTAATATAAAAAAGAACGACCAGCCCTCCACCACAAGACAGGGCGGGGCGAGCATGTACACACTCACCCGGCAGTTCCCGTGGTGGTCTGCAGCGCCGGAACTCACAAATCTTACGTTGGTCAGAATTGTCGCCGTATCGTTTAGTTCTTATCTGCTTCCTGTGTCATTCCAAAGCTGCTTTCTTGCTTGGTGGATTTGCAAATTGAATTACGGCGTCACATCAGCTGGGTCGTATGCCGCCCGTTATACCACTCGTAAATACTATAGCGCTACTTCCTCCGCTGAGAAATAGCCGTGAGCCAGAGTCGAGTCTTTAATCCTTCCACTACCGTTGCATTTGCTTATATTCTTGATGCTACTGGAGAATTTATATTAGTAGTAGTTTATTGACAGATTTAACACAGCAAAAATACATAACGCATATGCACAACACAGTACGAAATTAGAAAAGGGCAAAGGAAAATCAGCATTAATCAAATTTTGCGCCACTGAAGCTAACGTAAGTAAACACTGTAGAAGGCTAAACGGCCGCCAACCTAAACCAATCTTAAATATAAATAAATAAAAAAAGATAATATTTCATACACAGCGGCAGAGTTGGTGTAAATACATTTTTCATTTAGTCTCAAACGTATAGTAGTAGTAGCAGTAGTAGTAGTAGTAGTTCATTGACAAGAAAAGTAAGTACGCCGAGAGCACAAAGTATAGTTCTCACTTGTCGAACATAAACTGATAAAAAGTTCAAGATATTGTTTAGTAATCAAAGGGTTAAACACGATCTAGCTTCTCACGCACTGCTATTACGTCTTTGTTTACTGACTGTGTGTGATTCTGTGAAGGTCGGGAGTTGCCTGTGGTACTGAATGGCTGGGGATGTGAGGGGGCGTTGTAACTATACGAAAGAACCACGTGTTAGTTACTGTCTCTCTCTCTCTCTCTCTCTCTCTCTCTCTCTCTCTCTCTCTCTCTCTCTCTCTCTCTCTCTCTCTCTCTCTCTCTCTCTCTCTCTCACACCTTCACTTAACTCTTTATTTTTACATTTTCACAGCTTCCCGGCGTCAATTTATCATGGTTAACACCAGCACTTCCTGGACGCGTTCACCACCTGACAGGTAAATATTTTCAAGTACGGAACCTGATTATTAACTTCTTAGAGTGTCAAAGAAAAGAACACACGAGGTGGTTTTTCTGGGGTGTAAAAATGTTGAGAAAATAATTCGATTTTTACAACATTGAAGAATTTCTTGTTTACTTTCATAATGAGTAAGTTATTCTCTTCCTTCTTCGGTTTTATTTAGCGCTCTCTCTCTCTCTCTCTCTCTCTCTCTCTCTCTCTCTCTCTCTCTCTCTCTCTCTCTCTCTCTCTCTCTCTCTCTCTCTCTCTCTCTCTCTCTGGGTGTCAAGAAGAATGGTGGTCATTCCTTGTAATGAAAACCGGATGTTCGGCACTTTTCCGATAAATTTGTGTCGCGACCAATTAGATTAATCCACGTGATGGTAATACTGCCCACTGTGTGTGTGTGTGTGTGTGTGTGTGTGCGAGATAAAGTAGAGTTCTCTTTAAATACTAATTATTCTTAATCTTTGAAATAAATATCTGATACAAGTTTACTATATAATTTCATAAGACTCCAGTCTACAAAGAAATACAATTCCATTTAGCTTTTCCTTAAACCTTGAAGAAATAGTGCTAGTATTATTTTTCTTATATTTTCGTAACTCACTACTCGATAAAGAAATAGAGTTGCTTTTAACTATCATATCTTAAATTTTGAAGAGATATCTAATACAATTTTTTTTTTTTATTTCCTAAGGGACCACTAGCAGTAAGAGAAGCAATCTAGTAATTTGAGCCTCTCATCGCCCGGAGTTTTATTTCTTATCATAAAAAAGTCGTTTCGGTTGACTTGCAAAGATTAACGTGTCATGGTATCGTATTATCAGCAGGAAGAGGCTTAATTAGTGACAGGTAAATAGCAATACTCAGATTTCATAAGTGTCGACGGTGATTTTATATATACAGCAGCGGTCACAGGAATTGAAGACTGCATCATTGTACTCTGGCAACCCACGCGTCTGAAATTGTGTATTTATACTTTAGAAATACTTATCGCTTTTCATTATATATACAAGCAGCATTTGTTTTATTATTTCAAACTCAAAATTTATCATATTCAGCGGTATTCGCTATTGCTGTCTGTATAATTTACTAATACTTTCGTAATCTACCCGTCTGAACTCGTGTGTTTACGCTTTATGAATACTTATCAATAATATATACAAGCAGCATTCATCTAAGTATTTCTAAAGCGCACCGCATGCACAGCTAGGACACTGGCTCGTATTCAGAAACAGTTTGCTCTCTCAACACGACTAATTTCCAAGGCCACGGAGACGATTAGCCTGGTTTTTCAAGACTGTTTCTCCTGTTAATAATATAGAATCTTGTTAATCTGTCACTAGAACCGAACTAGAACTAGAAACCAAACTAGAACCCCCCCAAAAAAAAACTAGAACCCCCCAAAAAAACACCCTTAAAAACACGTGTAACTCCAACAACAGCCTTTTGAAAGTAATCAATGTGCGGGCAGAAATGTTTCAAAACATGACACGCAGCGTTGACGGGCAGGCTGCCAGGGTACGGTGATGCAACCCTCAGTGGCCGTGACCAAGGCCATAGTATACCTGAACCTTAATTACTCGTACTGGGTGTGTGTGCATATGTTGATATGTCTTGTTATGTTGTGTATATAATTAGATATGTTATGTTATGGTCGTATTCTCAAACTTTTCAGTGTCTTGTCTTGCTGGCAACTTTTAATACATTTTAGTGGAAGTTGATGAGAATTTGGAATTGTTTTCATGACTTTAGTGGTTGTTTATTGAGGACTCGGCAACATGAATAACTAAAAACACTTATGTATTCTTAAACTTTTCATCGTCTTATCTTTCTGAAAACTTTTAACGGACTTTAGTGGAAATTGACGAGATATTAAGAATGTTTTCTTTTTATGAATCTAGTGGTAGTTTATTGAGAACTCGGCAACATGAATAACAAAAACCACTTATGTCATGTCATGTTATGCAGCTGTCGTATTCTCACACACCAGCGTTTTATCTCGACAACTTTTAACAGACTTTAATGGAAATTGATGACATATAAAGGGTGCTTTTATGACTAGTGGTTATTTATTAGCGATTCAGCAACATGAATAACAAAAAAAAAAGAAAAACCCTTATC
Source organism: Scylla paramamosain (assembly GCF_035594125.1). Classification (NCBI taxonomy): domain Eukaryota; kingdom Metazoa; phylum Arthropoda; class Malacostraca; order Decapoda; family Portunidae; genus Scylla; species Scylla paramamosain. Next base: position 13,905,548 of record NC_087184.1, read on the forward strand.
TATTCTTAAAATTTTCATCGTCTCATCTTACTGACAACTTTTAACAGTCTTTAATAGAAATTGATGAGATATTAAGAGTGTTTTAATGATTCTAATGATACGTAGTTTATTAAAGAGTCAACAACATAAGTAGCAAAACACACTTACGTTATGTTATGTTATGTTATGCGGGGATGGCATTTTCAAACACCAGCGTCCTATCTCGGCAACTTTTAACAGACTTTAGTGAAAACTGAGGAGATTTTAAGTGTGTCGTCATGATTCTAGTGGTAGTTTATTAAAGATCACAGCAAATAACACTGAAGAAAACCTAACTAACCATTCCTGTGGCCTTTGAAGACAGTCATGACGAGAGAAGAAAACATTTCAAAATACGGCTCTTGATTTCTCCTCCTCCCTCACCCCCTTGACACCCAACCCACACCCCATCTCCTCTCCCTCATCGCCTGACACCCAACCCTCACCTCAGCCTCTCCTGACACTCTCCCTCACTTCCTTAACATCTCATTTTCACACTTCCGTCACTGGGAGTCGATCCATCACACTTACTCGCTCCCCTCTCTCCCCTCTCCCTCTCCTTCCTTCCATTTGCATCACTTCTCCCCTCCCGCTCCCTCGCCTCTCGCTCTCACTCGCTCCCTGCTGGTGCCTCTTGACTTTAAGTTGTTGCTGCGCTGATGTTAGTGAGTGAGTGAGTGAGTGAGTGATTGAGTGAGTGGGTTTTACCGTCATGTTTTATTTATGTTTGTATTTTTTTTATTACGTATTTTTTTTTCCTGAATTGAGTTAGTGTTTTCTTTGTAATCTCGTTCTCTCTCTCTCTATCTCTCTCTCTCTCTCTCTCTCTCTCTCTCTCTCTCTCTCTCTCTCTCTCTCTCTCTGCCCCAGTTTTTTTTTTTAATATTACTTATTTTTCTCTTATTTCTATCGTCGTTTTTTTTCCGTCTTCTTCCTTCATTCTTATGTTTTCGACACTTCTTTATTCTCTCTCTTCTTCCACTATTCCTATCATTTGGTTTTCTTATTTTCCATGTCGTCTTATCTTCTTCATCTATTCCTACGATTTGCGGTTTTGTCCGATTCATTCCTTATTTCCTTCCACCATCCCTGTCATCACCTTTCCCTACCTCCTGTCTTCCCCTCGTCATTCCGATCTTCGTTATGAACAATTCTTTACTTCTCCCTATTCATTCCACATTTTCCGTCACTATTATACTCCTCATCTGCTCCAATTCGTTCTTGTTACTTTTCATCAAACTTTTATCTCCTAATGTCCTTAACCCTTTCACTGTGACACGAAACAATTAGCAGCACCAGAAGCAATGCGTGAAATCTTTATAAGCATCTGTCTCAGTGTGACTGGTAATTGGGGAAAGGTGTACCAGGTGGCAGTCAAAGGGTTAACCAGCTTTCAAAGAACTGTGATCATCATTTGCGTATTAACCGAGGAAACAAGAGAGAGGAGAGGTTAATTTTGTCTTTCTTTCGGACTACAAAGGTGTTTTAGAGAGTTCGGTGCGAAAGTTAGTGTCTAAATAGGTGCTGGTGATTGAAGGAAAAATTTAGCTGCAATGGAAAAGATGTTAAGGCGGTGGAGAAAACGGGATTTGGTTCGCTTTGTTGTGCCTGCAATGTTTAACAATATTTTCTTTTGGTCCCATGTTATTTTTGTATGTTATTATATTATTTTCTTAAGTTCGTGTTTTTTTATCGTTTTCTTATTTTTTCTTTTCTTCTTATTGTTATTATTATTATTATTATTATTATTACCATTTATTTATTTACTTATTCAGTTTTTTTCTTTTGTTTCTGATTAGGAATTGTTTTTCTTTATAATTCCATTTTTCTTTATACTTTTCCTCCTCCAGTTCCTCCCTCCTTTGTTATTTTTGGTCTCTTCGTTTCTTTTTAATTTCCTTCCATTTATTTTTCTTTTCCGTCTCTTCTTGGCTTCATTTTTCAAGGTTACAGCAGCTGCGAAGTTCATGATGCAACTCCCTGCCTTGATAGAAGTCTCCGGCGCTATCCTGGCGCGCGGCTACGATTTAGTGAGAGAGAGAGAATTTTTTTTTCCCTTTTATTTTCTTCTTTTTCTTGGCATAAGCGGTGGCGTAACTCACCTCCAGTCCACGCAGGGAAACTTATTAACCTCCAATATCCAGACACGTGTGGGTGGCGATCTGAACTCCCTCTCTGCTACATTGTAATTTTCCCAGCGTCACCTGCCATTTATTTTTAGACGCTCATACACACTACAAGTTGAAGAATCAAGAAAAAAAAGCCAATTTACTTTTTTTTTCTTTTGAGGTGTTCTGACTTGTCTTTGAATAATTTTAAAGTGTAATAATAATAATAATAATAATAATAATAATAATAATAATAATAATAATAATAATAATAATAATAATAATGATAATAATAATAATGAAAATAAATCCGATTTCCGTTTACCTAAGATATAAGGAATCTCTAGAGTACCTCATCAAAATTTTCCCTTTCCGTGCAACCTTCCTGATACTATTTATTTATATATTATTTACCTATTTATATATTCATCTTACTTTGTTTTATTAACTTTATTTATTTATTTATTTTTTAGGGAAGGAAATGAAGTAAAAAATAGATACCAAAGTAGAAGAAAAGAAAGGAAAGAAGGAAACAACGTGAATTAGCAACGAACAGTAGCAAAAAGATATTAGGTTCAAGACTTCACCTCCGATGTTTGTCACTGGTTGCCGTTCATTACGCATCTCACTATTTATTCTACCTTTAGATGTTTCCATGTTGATTCTCTTCGCCTCGGAAAGAAAAATAATGGCAAATAAAATATATCTATAAAAAAAACATATAATTAACCCCCTTGAGTTTCTAATGGCGTTCTTAAAGGTTGTAGTTATTTTTTTGTAACATGATTTTTTTTTTTATGTACAACAATACCTCGTGGGGAAAATTAATAGAGTAATGATAAGCGGCAGTAGAATGATCAGTCAACTTTCGTGATCTTGAGTACCTTTAACCCTTTCAGTACCACGGCAAAGTTTGATTCTATTTTAATTACTCTTAAAAAATTGTATTATTTTGAAAGATTATATTTAGGTGTGATGAAGGCGTTGAAAATCATCTGTAGCTACTCGTCCACTAATGTTGCAGCTCTGTTAACTCTGTTCTACTTAATAACAGGAGATTTTATGAAGCTTATAATTGTGTCTTGTACTGAAAGGGTTAAGGTATCGTACTCTCAGGAAATATTATCGCGATCCACAAGATCTCGGAAAAAAAAAAAAAATGACAAACCGTAACAAAAGGATGCGTCAACTTTCATCAACCTGGGTACCATTTCTTTCAGCTATATTTATTTATCGTGCCTTTAGGAAATGTTATAGGAAATGTTATCGTGATCGGCAACACCTCCAAAAAATAAATAAAAGTGTAATAATAAACAATATTAAAATCATTCATCATTTTTTCGTGGCAGCGGATGACGTTCCTTTAAGTCTTTCACTGCTATGGTCGTTCCTTATTATTCTTCATTATAAAGAATAAAATATTTGCACGAACACAGAAAAAAGAGGAAAGGAAGCTTGATTTTATTTTCTCTAGCCCACAGAACTGTTTCAGAATGTACAGCACGAAAGTAGGAGTATAAAGTTGTCGGTAATTATGAGAAAAAAAAGTGTCTAGTAGCCAAAATCATCGTGTCTTTAGGAAATTTCATCTCAATCCACAATGCCTCGGAAAAAGAAAGAAAAAAATGTAATATAGTAACAACAGACGGTAAGTTAACTACAATAATACATAAATTTTTGTGACACTGGATGGCGTTCATTTGAGCTACAGTATTTCATCATGCTCTGAGGAAATTTCGTCAATCCACAGTGCCTTGAGTAAAAAAAAATAAATAAATAAAAATACAGTAACAATAAAGTAAATTAAATAAAATCATTCATAAATTTTCGTGACTTTGGATAGCGTTCTTTTAAGTACATATATTTATCTGTCTAGGAAATTTTATCTCGATCCACAGTGTCACAGAAAAAAAAAAAAATAAATAAATAAATAAAATAACAATACATGGCAAAATCATTCATTACTTTCGTGAAATTAGGGACCTTTCTAAGCGAGTTATTTACCGTGCCTTTAAGAAACTCCAGCCTGATCCGGAACGCCTCAGAAAAGCAAACAAAAATAAAACAGAATGATGGAATAAAATATAAATAGTGATAGAGTAATTAATAAATCTCATGTGTAAGTGATTCTCCGTAACGCTTCGTGGCTTTCCTTTGATATCTATGGTCTTCCTCGTGTCTTTAGGAAATATTAGCGACCACTGTGACGCTTCGAGGTAAAAGGGATGATTGAATGAAGGATTTTGTCGCGTGCCTGTAGGATATTGTACCGCCATTCTGTTGTGGGAATATAATAAAATAAGAGACAGAGAGAGACAGAGAGAGAGAGAGAGAGAGAGAGAGAGAGAAAAAAAGTTGCGTCTTCGAAAAATGGGAAAAAAGAAAATCCAGTGTAAAATAGAATAGGAAGAAAAAGTAACGCGGAGTTTGGGAAAAATAAAGTAGAAAAAAGTGTCATGGGGAAAACAAAACGAAAGAAAAAATAGAGCGAAGAAATAACGTCTCGTTCAGGAAGGGGGAAAAAAAAAAGATAAAAAAAACAGTATGGAAAGAAATTGAACAAGATAAACAAAGGTGCGCCTAGGAAAAAAAATAATAATGAAATAGGGTAAAAACAGGATAGAAAAAAAGAATTATAGGGGAAAAAATGCTTCGTTCAGAAGAAAAAAAAATGAATGGAAGAGAAATAAAATATAAAAAAAAACGTAGCGCATTAAAAAGTAGAATAGAATAATGAAAAAGTAATGGAAAAATATAATAAAGAACAGTTGTGGCTTGGAAAATTATAACAGAATAGAAAGAATGCAATGGAAAAAAAAAAATAGAAAAGGAAAAACATCGTGTCTTGGAGAAAAACGAGACAAATAATAATAATAAAAAAAAAAAAGCTCCATGAAAATCTGAACTAGAGAAAATGGAATAGAATGAAAAATAAAGAGAAAAGAATAGAAGAGGAAAGTCTCAGTCATGCATTTAGACAGTTGTTATTCCACGGCGCCTCGAAAAGAATCACTGGAAAATTGAATTAAAGTTTACTTGTGTATTTGGCGAATTGCGTCACAGCGGCTGCTCTGATAATAAATAAATAATTGATGAAACATAAAGGAAGAAACGAAAAAAAAAATATTACTGAATTTAAGCTTTTTCTTCTCGTGTCTTTGTAAAATCTTAAGATCGCGACATCAAAATAATAATGAAAATAGGTAAATAAACGACTTGACAAGGATATTTTTTCGTACCTTCATGATTTTTCCCTCCTTTGAAATACATAGATTAATAAATAAACAGATAAACATATAAATAAAACTGGTCGAATGTAATGTTCCTCGTATATTTTAGGAAACTCTCGTCCTTGCCGCAACAGAAGAAAAGGTGAAAAATAAATGAATATATATAAATGAAGAAATATAAGAGAAAGAAGGTGGTGATGATGGTGATGACTGAATCCGAAGTTTCCTCACGCGCCTTTAAGAAATTTTACAATCGCGACACCGAAAACAAATAATTCAACAAAATAACATAAATAAATAAGTAAAAGACTAGACACTTTACTTCTTATACCCTCATGAAGTTTCTCCTCCACGGTGCCTCAGAAATATGGAAACAGATAAATGAAAAGAAAACAGGTGGAGATAAATAATACTGGTTGAATATAATGCTTTTTGTGCTTTTAGGAACTTGTCTTCATTTCGACGAGAAAAAAATAATGTCTGTCATGCTTTTGATTATTAACAGCGCAGTGACTGAAGTGTTAACCCTTTCAGTGCGAGTTAATCTCCCCCACGGTCATCTAGGAATACAACTTTTAAAAGGACTTATTTTTTATTATTATTTTTTTTTTTAGTTCTTCCATTTTTCTTCTTTTTTTTTTTTTTCTCTCCTTTGCCTTATTAATAGCTAGTGGGGTCGGCCGCTCTTGCATGTTATCGCCAGTACCTCCATAAGAACACAAGAACAGAAAAAATAAGGGAAGCTGCGAAAAGCAACCAGGCTTACACATGGTAGCCTTGCGTGTCCTCTTCCTCCAGGCCCAGGTGTTTCATATCTCTGAATTCCATCTCTCCACCTTTGCCTTTGTGTACTAGTTCTTCTCTCTATTGATCTCCTCCATGTCACACTCACAGCATCATTTTCTTTTTTTTTTTTGATACACTCTTAAAAAAAATGTAGTTTATAGCTTAGCAAAGGTGAAATCAATATCATATTCTTTGTTTCTCCATGTCTATTGAAATATTTATCACAGTGACCTCAGTGTTACAAAAGACGACCGTAGTAGTGCAAAAGGTTAAAACAGAGATGGAATTAAAAGGTGTTTGTCGTTCGTTGTCTTTAAGAAATATTTATCTTACCAGGGCCGTCGGAAAATGAGAATATAAATAAATGATAATGGAGGAATGTTTCTCGTACGTTTTAGAAAAGTGTTGTACTTGTGCGACGCCTCAGAAACAGAAACAAAGGTTGAATGTAAAGTTATTTTTTCCTTTTATCACACATTTTTATTATTATTATTATTATTATTATTATCATTATTATTATGAAATGGTTAATATCTTCTAGGTTTAGTGTCTTTTGTTTGGTTAATGTTATTGTTTTATTTCTTATCGTCCTTCATGGCATTCGTTTTCTTATTGTTAGTAAAATATTCTTGTCGTTTCTTTCTTGTTTTAGCTTCTTACTGTGTTTTCTAACTGTGAATCGTTACACTCCTTACCGTTCTCTTTGTTTTTGTCCTTGTTCTTCTTATTCTACTTATTTTGTGCATATATTTTTCTAATCTTACATGACAGATTATGGAGAAAATTGCAAGGAAAAGTATTGGTTTTATAGATACCATGCCTTGCTTAGCGTGGGGTTAGTTAACACCTCTACTGTCACTATTGGCGTTAGTTAAAAATTGTTAGCGTGGAGCACAAAAGGGAAGGATAAAATAGGAGGTTGATTTTGTATTTTCTCTGATACGGAACTGTTTAGGAGACTGCAGTGCAAATGTAAGTGCCATAAAGAAAAAAATGGAGATCTTGGAACAAAATTGTGTTGTAGAGAAAGGGTTAAATTAGGTTTGGTTGGGTTCGATGAGGTTAGGTTAGGTTAGGTTAGGTTAGGTTATCTTTGGTTAGGTTAGGTTAGGTTTGGTTAGGCTTGGTTTGGCTTGGTTTGATTTTGGTTAGGTTAGGTTAAGCTAGGTTAGGTTAGGTTGGGTTGTGTTAGGTTAGGTTAGGTTAGGTTAGGTTAGGTTAGGTTAGGTTAGGTTTGATTTTGGATAGGTTAGCTTAGGTTGTGTTAGGTTAGGTTTGGATTCTCGTTGTTTTAAGCCGTTACACAGGGGTCATTCATCGATCTATGTATGTTTGCCTCTGTGAAGGGAAGCGTGGCGGAGGATGTGTGGAATAAAACCTTTATATATATTCTTTCTTTCAGGAAAGCAAAGGTGTTTTTTCATTCATGTGTCGATAATTGCAAGCGTGTTCGTGTGCTTGTGAGACAATGTGGTGGTGGTGGTGATGGTGGTGTTTTGTCTTGTGTGTGTGTGTGTGTGTGTGTGTGTGTGTGTGTGTGTGTGTGTGTGTGTGTGTGTGTTTAGTTCTCCGTCAGTGTTAGTTTAATTATCAGCACAAGTTTTTGCTTTTCTCTCTTGTATATGCATATTATTATTATCATCATCTTCATTTAATATCCTTTTGTTACTATTACTATTACTATTACTATGAAAATTATTCACTTATTATTATTATTATTATTGTTATTGTTGTTATTATTTTTTTTCTATTTATTTATTTTTTTGTTATTCACCATCATCATCTTCAATATTAGTTATTACCGTCATAGTTTTTATCTCTGTTATTATTGGTTATGTTTACTTGTCACCACACTTGAAGCTAATGTTTGTGATTCTATTAGCGGCAGAAAAATCATAACAATGCATCATGTGTTTTGTTCTTGACGAGGGAGGGTGTGCGTCACTTTGTGTTCATCTCGTCATAAGAACACGACGGAAAGACTTACATCGTTTTGCTCTTTAAGAGTTTTGGAGGAGCGCGTAAATAAATCAATAAATAAAAACAAACCACACTATAGCAAAATAAATAAGACAACCGTATTTCTGTTCTGTGACGTTTTTAATAATTCTTTCAAGCAATGTTTTCTGATCACTAACGAGATTAAGAAAGAAAAAAAAGAAAATAAGTAACGGACTCTGAGAATAATTGTAAGAATGAGCTGGATAATTAATATGATTTCTTGCACTGAAGTGTTAAATCTGCTTAAACATTATATTTGTGTTGGTGATAAAGCGCAGCGCATCTCAGCAATATATAAACTGGTAGGAGAGAGAAAAAAAAAAAAGGAGATAAAGGAACACAGGTTGAGTGAGCGAGAATTACAAGGCAATGGCGAGGCAAGGGCGTGTGTGTTTGTTTGAATACGCGTCAGGAACACAGATAGTACAGCGGGGCGTGATACAGGCAGTGTTGGAACAGGTATGAATCATGAGACAGGTGAAGACAGACCCCGTAAAGTAATTAGCTCAGGTATCCGATGAGGTGTGTAAAGGTAGTGCAGATTGGATGAATTTGAGTGTTTTTTTTTTTTTATGATTTAAATGCCTGATTAATTTGTTTGTATATAATTGTTTACTGTTTTTTTTTTATGCAAGGTACAATGTTAAGTTTTATCATTCTCACTGAGGTAATTTTGTGAGATTGTAAGAGGAAACACTTCATAATTTTCCTTTCCCTTCTTCATTCGATATTTTTTAATAATTCTACGAGTATATTGCTGTGTATTTTTTTTTTTTTTTTTTACTTTTATACAATGCACTTTATCAGTCTTATAATCCTCAGCGAAGTAAACTCGTGGGAATGTAATTGAGAAAAAACACGTCATGATTTTTTTTTCCTTGTCATGATTTTCTTTCCTTTCCTCAGCAATTGTTCATGAGTACGAATATGCTGTTGTTTATTTATTCATTCATTTCCACAAGATACTTTATTGATTTTAGAATTTTTTCGAGGCAGTGAACTTGACAGAACTGAAGTGAAGGTGAACCTGTCACAAATATTCATGAACATACGATTTTTCTTCAGGCTAAAATGTTTCCTGCTTTATCATCATATATTCATTTTTCACGAGGACATAAAATGGCAAATGAAGGGAACTTGGCAGAAAACAAGCAAGGGAGGAGACGACAAGTAACCAAAATTTGATGAACATATGATATTTTCTCGATCTTCAGACCTAAGTATTTTTCACCACCCAATATTAATTTTTTGCAAGGTGCTTTATCGCTCTTAAAATTCTCGAGGCAGGGAACTTGCGAGAATGTAATTGAAAGTTAACTTTGCCCCGTCACCAAAATTTAGGAACGATTTTTTTCTTCCTTTCCTTTAGGCGATATTTTTTTTATTATATGTTATTTATTTAGTTGATGATTATTATTATTTTTTTCTTTTTTACAAGGCACAGTACTTCTCGTGTCTTGAAATTTCAGGAAACAAGTACACGGTAACTCCTCCACGTTACCACAAAAAAAAAATCAGGAACGATTTTTTTGTCCCTTCAGGCGATTTTTTTTTCTATTGTACATTAATTTTTTTTTTTACAAGCTCGAGTACTTTTCCGTTCAAAACATCGTCGGGACAGCAAACTTGATGGAACAAAATTGAAGGTTAATTCCGCCACTTCACCAAAAGTTTAGGAATGATCTTTGTTTCTTTTCCTTCAGATGATTTTTTATCATTTGTTTTTAAATCAGTCGACCATTTTTTACAAGGTACGATACTTCTCCGGCATCAAAACCTCTGGAGGCAACGAACGTTTCTTAACACAAGTGAAGTCTTAACAGCGTCACCACCCAAACATTATGGAGATTCTAACTCTGTCTTTCTTCAAACCTGAACATTTGATCTCTATACATTATCATCATTTTTTTTACACTGCATTACTTCGGTGTTAAAATGTTCGAGGCGAGTGAAGCTTTACCACCGTCATCACCTCAGTACCACGAACATTACAACCCTCCCTTTCTTCAGACCCAAGCATTTGGCCACCACACCTTATCATTTTTTGCACGTTGCTTTTATCATACGAACAATTCTCGAGGAGGCGAACTTGAGGAAACACAAGCGAGGATGAAGCGTGTGAAGGCAGGAGCCAATCAGATCCCGTACCCGCGCCCTGCACCTCCAAGCACCAATGGGAGCCCCGCAAAACTGGGCACTGGGATGATAGCAGGAGATAGCGACGTATGGGGACCGCTCTGCCTCGCCCGCCCAGCCCCCCCGTGTGTTGCAGTCTATCTGGGAACCTGGGGACTCACGCCCTCTCTCCAAGCTCCCCTGGTGACCCTCCCAAGCCGCTGGGTCGCCGGGGTTACAATCTAGCGGTGAATTAGCGATTTACAGCCACCAGGACTACCGCAGCTTGCCGTGACGATCTGGCGAGTTTATTTCATTCATTTCTCCGCGTCATGTTTGGAATCCCGCCCTCTCACTCCACAACACAAGGGTTTTGGTTCCTACCGCGGAGTTTGCAGCGACGGTGGCGGCGACGGCGGCGGCGAAGAGGTGAAGGCAAGCTGGACAGGTCGTGGGAAGAGCCTGCAGCGCCGCGATCTCCCACACGGCGGCAGGGAGAAGGTTGGAAGGGTGTAGGGCGGTCGGAAAGCTGTGGTCGGGTTTGTGAGGTGATGAGTCCAGGCAGAACCCCGGGCGTCGGGAAGCCAAGGCAGGGCGGTACTCGGCACAACACTCGCCAGCCAGCACTGCTCCCAGCCTCGCCTCCTGATAACCACTCAAAAGGAACTGTGGCCAAATTGCTCCTTATCCACGTTACAAACTGATTACCCGCCTCACCCCGCCCCCTGCAGCCACACCGGCGACGCCCCGCACTCCCCAGCCGCTCAGTCTTGACGCTGATTGGCTGCTCAGCTCGTAAATATTCTCCTCCGGTGCGATGAGTGGCTGAGTCTCCGCCCAAGAGGAGGAGCCAAGGGTCATGGGAGCCAATCAGCGCGCGTGTTGGGAGTCTGCGAGTTGATGAATGACTTGAGTGACTAATGGGAAAGCTAATTGATGTCTACTGGCGTTTTAGGGGGAAGGGAAGACTGATTTGAAGGATCGTGAGCGCTGTATTATGTCTTTGAAGTGCTGCGGCGCTCCCCCTTCCCCGGGCTGAGAGAGGAGGCACACAGTCACTCACACAGACACACACACTCACACAGGGAATGACTAATCACCGCCACCAGTTCGGAAAAGGTAAATGGAGATGAGGAACATGCGAAAATATTATTAATTTCGTAACTTTTGTCTGTTTCTTGTCCAGATAGAGAGACAGAAAGCCACAGAACTCCTTCATCACTTCAAAAATATAAATGAAAGCAAAGGAAACACGTAAATATTATTAATTTTCCTTCTTTTGTCGTCACAAGGAGAGGCAGAGAAAGGCACAGAACTTATTTATCACTTCGAAATGATAAATGAAGAGAAGGAAAAGGCGAAAATATTATTAATTTCCTCCCTTTTCTCTCTTTTCTCATTCTGATGGAGATACGTGGAAAGTTATAAATTCCCTCCACCAGAACAGAATACATAAACATGATTAATTTTCAGCCTTCTATCTTCTCACCCACACAGAGACACAGAAAGACACAAAACTCCTTTACCAACTCGACAGAAAGTAAATGAAACAAAAGAAAATGCGGATATAGAGTCAATTTCCAACCTCCTCTCTTTCTCGATCCGACAGAGATAGAGACAGCCACACAACTCCTCTACCACTTCCAAAAGGTAAAATAATAAAAGAAAATGCGTCAAGACATATTTTCCACCTCTACTATTTTTCACCTTTCCAAACCTCACTTGAAAGGGAAATCGATGTAAAGAAAACGAAATCACCATCTGAAGTCTGAGTTCCAATTTCCATGAGCTGGTTTAAGATGGGAGAAAAGGGAGAAGGGAATGGGAGGGAAGGGGTGGGGAGGAGAGGGGACAGCATGGGAGGAGTGGCTAGCATCACCCCTCCCCTGAAACAGCCCGGAAGTGCCCGCCCCC
>NC_087184.1:13922719-13927719 GCF_035594125.1 Scylla paramamosain
ATTGCAAAACACGGGGCATAGATTTGAAATAACCGGGCATAAAATTCATACAACGCATCTCTTTCATCATTCATTTACTTTCAGTGTATAATGTTTACGATGATGAGTGTGGCAGGAGGAGGGGGGGGAAGGGGAAGTGGGTGGAAGATTAAGATACTAGTTAAGTAGAAGAGAGAGAGAGAGAGAGAGAGAGAGAGAGAGAGAGAGAGAGAGAGAGAGAGAGAGAGAGAGAGAGAGAGAGAGAGAGAGAGGCGTGGCACAAGGGAAGACTGAAGAGAGAAAAAGAAGGGTGAGGATGAGGATACAAGAATGATGGAAGAAGGAAAAAAAGGGTAATATAAAGGGAGATAGAAAGGGAGGTATTTTAAAGGGGCGTAGAGTGAAGGGAATGGGAGGGAGAGGGTAAGTGAGGGGAAGGAAATGGAGGCGTGATTATTGGGAAAGTGAGGGGTGGAGGAACATGGAGGGAGCGGCAGGGGCCGGATGGTTTTGTCATGTACTCGGTTTTCTGAGTTTGATTTGAATGTTTTGTTATTGTTATTGTTCGTGTTGTGGAAATTATTAGAGTTTTTATCGTTATTATTTTTTTCTTTTCCATCGTTTCGTTTTTTTTTTTTTTTCTTTTTTTCCTGTTGATATTGATTTGTGTTTTTTAATTGTTTCTTGTACGTCTCTCTCTCTCTCTCTCTCTCTCTCTCTCTCTCTCTCTCTCTCTCTCTCTCTCTCTCTCTCTCTCTCTCTCTCTCTCTCTCTCTCTCTCTCTCTCTCTCGTGAAAGTTTTCTCTTATCTCATCGTCAGTCCACACTTAGGGTGGGCCTCAAAGAGAGAGAGAGAGAGAGAGAGAGAGAGAGAGAGAGAGAGAGAGAGAGAGAGAGAGAGAGAGAGAGAGAGAGAGAGGTCATCTGTCAGAGTGAGTCCTCGTGGTCACGCCCCTCGTATCTCTCCTTATCTATTCTTTCTATCCTCCTCCTCCTCCTCCTCCTCCTCCTCCTCCTCCTCCTCCTCCTCCTCCTCCTCCTCCTCCTCCGACCTTCCTCTATCTTCCTCATACACCACAATATTCCATTACTTTCTCAAGCATCCACCACCACCACCACCACAACCACCACCACCACATAAGCCTCTCCACCTCCTCCTCCACTCTTTGGTTCTTTGCCACTCCCTTCTTCCATCCGGCGACGAAATTCTTCATTCCTCCTCCTCCTCCTCCTCCTCCTCCTCCTCCTCCTCCTCCTCCTCCTCCTCCTCCTCCTCCTCCTCCTCCTCCTCGTCAACATCTGCTTTGTGTTTCTTCACTTCCTCTCATCACCACATCATGCATTCCATTGTTGCTTTCACATTTCTCCTCCTCCTCCTCCTCCTCCTCCTCCTCCTCCTCCTCCATTTTTGGACCGGCATCTTCATCCCTCATCTGTCTTCCTTCATAGATTCCTCCACCCACTTCACTTCTTCCTCTCTCTGTTGTCTTCCTTCCTTCCTTCCTTCCTCCCCTCCTTCCTTGCTTCCTTCCTTCTATGCAACCTTCCTTGTTCCTTTCATTCCTTCCTTCCTTCCTTCCTTCCTTCCTTCCTTCCTTCCTTCCTTCCTTCCTTCCTTCCTTCCTTCCTTCCTTCCTTCCCTCATTCCTTCCTTCCTTCATTCATTCATATCTTCTTTCTTTCCTTCTTACCTTCGTTCCTTCTTTCCTTTCTTTCTCCCTTCTTTACTACTTTAATTCCTTTCCTTCTTTTCTTCCTTAATTCCTTCCTTTCTTCATTCATTCATATTTTTCTCTGTTCTTTACCGGAAATATTATTTACGTTACTTGGAATAATAATAATAATAAAAATCGCTAGCCTTGGTGGGGATTCTCTCTCTCTCTCTCTCTCTCTCTCTCTCTCTCTCTCTCTCTCTCTCTCTCTCTCTCTCTCTCTCTCTCTCTCTCTCTCTCTCTCTCTCTCTCTCTCTCTCTCTCAGGTGACGGTGCCAGCAGGGGTGTCACTAATTAGGGCAGGTGACAAGAGGCAAGGTGTGGACAGGTGAGGGGGGAGGGGGGAAGGGGGAGTAGGTGTCTCCTTGTCTCCTTTCCTCCTCCACTCCTCCTCTCCTCCCTCACTTCCTCACTTCTGTCTCTCCTCCAGGGAAATATTATGGTAGTCACATTTTTTTTCATGTTTATTTCTCGTTTTCTTTTTCTTTTTTCTTTTTTTTTTCCTTCCTTTGTTCAAGATTTGTAATTTTATTTTCTTCTGTTTCGGTGGGTGTTGGAGGAGGAGGAGGAGGAGGAGGAGGAGGAGGAGGAAGAAGAAGAAGAAGAAGAAGAAGAAGAAGAAGAAGAAGAAGAAGAAGAAGAAGAAGAAGAAGAAGAAGAGGAGAATGAGAAGGAGGAAAGAAAAAGAAAATATTAATGTATATTAGATACGAGGAGGAAGAAGAGGAAGAGAAGGAGGAGGAAGAGGAGCAGAATAAGAAGTAGGAGGAAAGAAAGAGGGAAAAATAGAAAACAAAGTGTATATAAGAAACTCATATGGCCGCAGAGAGAGAGAGAGAGAGAGAGAGAGAGAGAGAGAGAGAGAGAGAGAGAGAGAGAGAGAGAGAGAGAGCGTCGTAAAGTGGCGAGGCGAAGGAGACTGTCCGCTTTGTTATCGTGGTCGTGGTGGTGGTGATGGGGGAGAAGGAGGGGGAGGACGAGGTGGAGGGGATGGGGGGAGGAAGGGGTGATGGGGGGCAGCCGTCCATCTCTCTCGTGACACCCCAACAAGACCACTCCATTTGCCCCAAGGAGAGACGCCCACCCTCCTTCTCCCCCTCTCCCTCCATCCCTCCACTCTCCCTCTCCCTCCCTCACCTTTCTCCTCTCTTCTCCTCTGCTCTTCCCATTCTGTTCTATATTTTTTGGCTGTTTACTTTGTTTTGATTTTATTTTTCTCTTTTCCTCTCCTATCCCCTCTCCTTTTCCATCCTCTCCCTTCCCTCTCCTTTTCTACCTTTTCTTTTTCTCCCTTTCCTCTCTGCTTCTCATCTTTTCTATATTTTTTCTGCTTCTGTTTCCTTGGTTTTTAATTTTAATCTCCCTTCCTCCTTCCTCTTCTTCCTTTCTTCATCCTCTCAATATCCTTCCCCCCCCCTCTCTCTCTCTCTCTCTCTCTCTCTCTCTCTCTCTCTCTCTCTCTCTCTCTCTCTCTCTCTCTCTCTCTCTCTCTCTCTCTCTCTCTCTCTCTCTCTCACCTGATTTTTGTAATGTTTGGAAATTGCTTGTAATGTAAAGTGAGTGAGTTGGTAGGATTGAAAATTATCTTTATTTACTCACCCCATCCACTACTGTTGTGTTTTTACTTAGTCTACTCTGAATAACAGCTGATCTTTATTTACGTATTCATTATTTTTTTATTTTTTTTTTTTTATTTTATCTTATTTTCATTTCATTTTTTTTTTTTTTTTTTTTTTTTTAGCGTTTAGGAATTGTTCGTAGCATTGAGTGGGTTAGTTCAAAGAGCTTGGGAAGTGATCTGTATTGACTCCTCCGCTACAACTGTGCCCATGCTAACTCCGCTCTGGCTGACATGGACTGCCTGTCATGGAGTTTAAAAGTTGCCCGTATTGGCTCAGTTCATGGGGGCTGGAAACTGATCCTTTGCTTATCGTTCACTACAACTCAGCCTTTACTTGCTCTGCTCTGAATAACAACACCTGAATTTTGTGAAGTTTAGACATTTTTTTTTCTGGTGCTAAATGAGTTTGTTCGTGGGATTGGAAGATATCTCTGCTTATTTATCTACTACAGCCGTGTCTTTAATTGCTCTGCTCTGATTAACAGGAGCAGATTGTTGTAAACTTTGGAAATTTTTGTGGAACTATATGGATTAGGTTAGGTTAGTTTAGGTTAGGTTAGTTTAGGTTAGGTTAGTTTAGGTTAGGTTAGGTTAGGTTAGGTTAGTTTAGTTTAGGTTAGGTTAGGTTAGTTTAGGTTAGGTTAGGTTAGGTTAGTTTAGGTTAGGTTAGGTTAGGTTAGGTTAGGTTAGGTTAGGTTAGTTTAGGTTAGGTTAGGTTAGGTTAGGTTAGTTTAGGTTAGGTTAGTTTAGGTTAGGTTAGGTTAGGTTAGGTTAGGTTAGGTTGTAACTTCATCTCCAGTGACTTATTTTCCACGGCTTTGTTTTTTTTGTTTTTTTCTTACTACGCTCAACAACAACACCATATTTTTGTGAACTTCGGAATTTTTCGTAGCACTGTATGGATTAATCGCTGGGCTTGGAAGTGCATCTCTAGTTTCTTATCCATTGTCTTCACTTACTCTGCTCTGAGTCACAACAGCTGATGTTTGTGAGGTTTGGAAATGTTTCGTGACGGGGAGTGAGTTAAGTGAAGGGAAAGTATGCTGGTCGAGTGTTAGCAGGAAAACTTGTATAGAATATTAATCTTGCTCGAGAATATTAATGGTAAATGGCAGGTGATGGTGGTGCCCTCCGCAAGCTGCGCCAGATGTTACAGGTTGTTTAATTTGTTTACTTAGTCATTTATTTACTTTTGTACATAGTAATTATTTATCGATTTATTTACCATCAATTTTCTTTTTTTCCTTTATTTGTTCATTCTTATTGCTATTATTATATTTTCTGTCATTTATCTATTTTAATTAATTTACATCTTTATTTATTATTATCATTTATTACTATTATTATTTCCAAAGGTGTTTTTATGTTTCCCGTGTCAGTTTTGTAAGAATGAGAACAATATTCAATGAGGACGTGGCTCATCATCCTTGTGGCCTTTGATGACTGTCCTTAAGAGTCCCTAGCGGCTCGAAACACAGGACACGAATCACACACAGCAGTCAACCCATTCCTGCTTTTTCTTCCCTCTCCATCTTTATTTGTTTATTCATTTCTTACTTGTTTATTTATTTATTTATTTATTTATTTATTTATTTATTTATTTATTTATTTATTATTTTATTGAGCTTTTCACTGGTCTCCTTCAGTCCGTACAAGAGTCTTCAGCTGATCAAAACACAGGGTTGGAA
>NC_087184.1:13937719-13952719 GCF_035594125.1 Scylla paramamosain
TTAGTTGTGCTTAAAGTCATCCCAGCTTTTGCATTCTCTTCATGCTTCTGACGCAAAACTAGGAAACTCTTGAGCTCTCTTCTTATTTCTCTACTTTCTCCGTGCCTACGACTTGAGCTGTTTCAAAAGAGAAGTATCTTGGTACCTTAGGAAAAAAAAGAAAAAAATTGACTACCCCTTTTTTTCTCTCTTATTATTTATTTATTTATTTATTTATTTATTTATTTTTTTTTGTGAACAGCATTTCAGGACACCATAGGAAAATACTTATGTTAGCTTACTTTTCATACTCTTATTTCCTTTTTTGGGTGGAACCGCATTTGGGGGAAGAAGGCTTTTTCCATCTTTTCATTTCTCCTATTTTCTCTTTTCCCGATCACTGATACATAAAAAAAAAGAGGGAAAGGTCGAGGTGAACGTGTCAGGTACCTAAACTTCTCGGCTCCTCACCGCAGCCACACACAAACACAGCAAGAACTAGGGACACAGGTAGAGACACGCAGGTAGAGAGACACAGATGGTTCCAATGCCGCAAGACTTAGGAACACAGGTAGACAGAGACACAGGTAAACACAGGCATGAAGAAATATATTAGCGGTGCCAATGTTGCCACACCCACGCCCACACCTCAGAACACTCCTGACACCACTGTAGCAGACGGCACTCCTTGTGGCACTCTGACCTTAGCACTGGTGGCATTCCTGGCCTTGAGTGGCACTGGTCCGGGCACTGGGAGCTGGCTGGCATCCCCTTGTTTCCTTATGTGTGTGTGTGTGTGTGTGTGTGTGTGTGTGTGTGTGTGTGTGAGAGAGAGAGAGAGAGAGAGAGAGAGAGAGAGAGAGAGAGAGAGAGAGAGAGAGAGAGAGAGAGAGAGAAAAAAAGATAGAAAAATTAAAGAAAACAAAGCAAAACGGAGAAAATGAGAGAGAGAGAGAGAGAGAGAGAGAGAGAGAGAGAGAGAGAGAGAGAGAGAGAGAGAGAGAGAGAGAGAGAGAGAGGCACTGCTTGTTCTTTTCGTTCAGTGCTCTTGTGGATGAAACTCGAGATGGTAGTGGTGGTGGTGGTGATGGTGGTGGTAACAGTGGTGGTGGTGGTGGAAGTGGTGGTGGTGGTAGGGGTGATGGTGGTAGTAGTGGTGGTGGTGGTGGTGGTGGTGGTGGTTGGCACTGTGGGTTTGGCAGTGGTGGTGAGGGAAAGGACTGCAGCGTTGTGTATGTTAGTTTCTGGCACTGTTTTGGCACTGCTTGGCACCTGGGAATGTATGGGTGTGTGTGTGTGTGTGTGTGTGTGTGTGTGTGTGTGTGTGTGTGTGTGTGTGTGTGTGTGTGTGTGTGTGTGTGTGTGTGTGTTGAGTGTTGCATTATCTTGTGTTTTCCTTCTTCGTTTCCTTTCTTCCTTTGCCTCTTTTCCTCTTAATTTCCTCCTCCTTTCTTCACTTCTTTCCTTTCCTTTCCTTCGTGTCTTTGATTTTCTTGTCGTATCCTTGTTCTTCTTTCTTCTTTCCTTATTTCTCTTCCCATCTTTCCTTCTTCGTTCTTCACTTATTTTTTTTTCCTTTATTTCCTTCGTTCCCTTCCTTTCTTTCTCTATGGTTACTCTTGTTTTATCTGTGAATCTCTCTCTCTCTCTCTCTCTCTCTCTCTCTCTCTCTCTCTCTCTCTCTCTCTCTCTCTCTCTCTCTCTCTCTCTCTCTCTCTCTCTCTCTCTCTCTCTCTCTCACTTCCTGCCACCATCGCCCACCTACTTCTCTCCCTACCCTTAATATTTCTCACTGTTTTCCCTTCCTCTCATCCCTTCTGTTTCTTCTCCACTGTTCCTAACCTGTGTGCCTTCTTCCTCCCTCCTTCCCTCCCCAAGCCAGAGTTGGGTGGTGTCTTCCTCAGCCAAGTCAGTTTATGGTGCAGTAATTATGTTGACAAAAAGTGAACAGAAAAAAAATTGGCATATAAATGTCCTCTCTTATCAGTTGGTCGATAATGAATCCTCTCCCTTATCTTCTCCTTGTCATTGGGGGGGATATTAATAAATTAGCGTGCTCCTTAGAGAAAGAGAGGGAGAGGGAGAGAGAGAGATTGGGAGAGAGAGGTGGAAAGGGAGTATTGTTAAGTGTACCCTTTAATCACCCAAGTGCCATCATCGTTTTCTTTTTGTTTCCGTTTTCTTCAGCTGCACTTCCATTTCTATTCATAAGCTTGATGTTTTCGTCTCTTATTTCCCATCACACGGTTATTGTTCTCTTGCAAATCATCACATCATCTTTGTATTGTCTTGTCTTCCTCGTCCCTTCGTTTGCTCTCGAAATATTTAAGTCTCCCACCAAAAAAAAGAAAGAAAGAAAAAGAAAACGAGGAAGTAGTTATCTCGCCTCCTGTTTTCTTTGAAGTGGATTCATGGTTGCCTCTTTCTGTAATATATTTTCCTTCTTCACTCCATTGTCTGCACTTTTTCACGCCGATGGTGTTTGGATGGAGGTGCGGAGAGGAAGGAATGGAAGGGGGAGAGAAGATAAAAGAGAGAGAGAGAGAGAGAGAGAGAGAGAGAGAGAGAGAGAGAGAGAGAGAGAGAGAGAGAGAGAGAGAGAGAGAGAGAGAGAGAGAGAGAGAGAGGCAGCTTGTTTCATGGTGCTTAAGAAAATATCAACTGAAAACGACTAACGTAGATCACAAGAGAGAGAGACAGAGAGAGAGAGAGAGTAGAAATATACTGTGTAGTCTTTCTTCCTCCTCCTCCTTCTCCTCCTCCTCCTGCTTCTCCTCCTTCTTTCATTGGAAGAATCTATGAATTTAAATCAGAAAAGTTATAGTTGCCTTATATAACTCACTGGTGTGCCCTCATCTAGAATACTGTGTGTAGTTCTGGTCACCGCATTACAAAGAAGACATTGACAAACTAGAAAAGATACAGGTAAGAGTTACAGAAAGTTGTTTCAAGATTGCGTAATAAACCGTATGAAGAACTATTGAAAGAACTTAACCTATTTATCCTAACGAAACACAGGATAAAAGGTGATCTAATTGAAGTGTTCAAAATTTTTAAAGGATATAGCAACCTTGATGCAAATAAATATTTTTCATTCATCATTTTAACATGGCAAGAAATAATGGATTCAAGATTACACCCAGACGTTTTAAATCCTTCGAGGTCAAGCATTTCTTTAATCGCGTCGTGAATATCGGCAATAAATTTCCTTTAGAAATCGTAAGCAGTAATTCAGTTGAATATTTTAAAAATAAGGTAGACAGATATTTAAAAGCTAATCCCCAGCAAGCTCTCTTCTTGCCCGAATAATTGCGCATAGAACTATAATCATTGTACTTAGTAAAATACAATAATGTGTTCATTTTCAGATAGGCGTATAGAGTTCACCGTAGGGTGAATAGTAGAACATCCTTTCATTCTTTCCTATGAAAATTTTATGTCAGTTTTCCCATACTGCATGGTTCTTTTCCTATTTCTATGTCAGTGCCAGCTGGAGGGAGTGGTGGGTTGGGAGGAGCCTTCTGCTGTGCTGTCCTGTCTCTCTTCCCTGTAGCTAGTTGGTAGTAGTTCTCAAGAAGTTTTGTAAAGACGTAAAAGTCTGTTGCTGTTTGGCTTTCCTTTGTATTTCTTTGTATTCCTCTCCTCCTTCCTTCGCCACCATCATTATCACCACCATCACAACCGCCACCACTACTACCACCACCACCACTACCACAACGACAACAACAACAACAACAACAACAACAACAACAACAACAACTACAGTAACAACAACAACAACAACAACAGTAACAACAACAACAACAACAACAACAACAACAACAACTACAACAACTACTACTACTACTACTACTACTACTACTACTACTACTACTACAAGAAGCACCACCACCATCATCACTATCTCTTGTCAGACAATGAGCAAATTGGAAGAAATAGTTTCTGGATAAAGTTGAGCTGACAGAGAGAGAGAGAGAGAGAGAGAGAGAGAGAGAGAGAGAGAGAGAGAGAGAGAGAGAGAGAGAGAGAGAGAGAGGAGGAGGAAGGGTAAAAGGACCATATCTCTTGAAGCCATTAGTATGTGTGTGTGTGTGTGTGTGTGTGTGTGTGTGTGTGTGTGTATGTAGAAATAAAGACTTATTATGAAAACTACAAATAGGAAATAGAATCACCAACACACACACACACACACACACACACACACACACACACACACACACACACACACACACACACACACACACACACACACTAACACACCAACCAATTCACATCTAACTTACCCTTCACTTCTGTCCAATCAAAACACAACATTTACATCAATATTCCCTTTTTTTCCCTTTTCCCCTTCACTTTTTCCCTTTGAAGCAGGTATACCTATCAGAAGAGTATCAGTTACAGGATATCTAAGCGAGAGGAAGATTTAACACGTAGAGGTGATAAATATTCTTCAGTTCCGTCTTGTATCCTTTGGCAGAGGTTTAGCATAGGGTAGGGTGTCTGCGCCGCCGTGAACTGATAACGCAGCCTTCTCTCTCTCTCTCTCTCTCTCTCTCTCTCTCTCTCTCTCTCTCTCTCTCTCTCTCTCTTGGTTGTGAAATGGGATGTCTGTTTCACTTATTTATTTGTTTATTATTTTGTGTGTAGTTTTTTTTTTTTTGTTTTATTTCCTTTTACTTTTTTTTTTTTTTTCGTGGATTGTTCGTTTCTAATAACAAGCTGTCATATTTTTCCTACTTTATTTTCAGTTCCTTTGCGTTTATTATTTCCTACGACACTCTTCTGGTGTTGTAGTGTGAGGATATTGGCACACACACACACACACACACACACACACACACACACACACACACACACACACACACACACACACACACACACACACACACACACACACACAGTTCATTCATTGCATTTTGTTATTTTAAGATCTCATCTTTTTCATGTATCTTTCCACCCATACCAGCATTTCCTCCTCCTCCTCCTCCTCCTCCTCCTCCTCCTCCTCCTCCTCCTCCTCCTCCTCCTCCTCTCTTCTATCTGGTTTACGGGACTTATATCAAACTAATCCTCTTCTCTCATATTCTATTATTTTTACTCCTCCTCCTGTTCTCCCTCCTCCTCTTCCTCCTCTTCCTCCTCTTCCTCCTCCTCCTTCTTCACCTCCTCCTCCTTTCAGCTATCTTCTTTACGCCCTGTCGCTGTTTGTAAGACTGGCACTTGTCCTGTTTTGATATCAGAGCCACGACCTCCTCCTCCTCCTCCTCCTCCTCCTCCTCCTCCTCCTCCTCCTCCTCCTCCTCCTCCTCCTCCTCCTCCTCCTCGCCAACACCAGGTCGTTTTCTATCTTTAATACTTCAGTGACTCAAAGATTATATTGCTACCTGTCTCTCTCTCTCTCTCTCTCTCTCTCTCTCTCTCTCTCTCTCTCTCTCTCTCTCTCTCTCTCTCTCTCTCTCTCTGGGTTTTCTATTTGTTTGTCTATGTGTCTCCTAGCAATTAGCAAAATATGATAATGATGATAATAATAGCAGCAGCAGCAGTAGTAGTGGTAGTAGTAGTAGTAGTAGTAGTAGTAGTAGTAGTAGTAGTAGTAGTAATAAAAATAATAGTAATGATAATAGTAATAATGATAATAGTAATGATAATAGTAATAATAATAATAAGTTTTCATTAAAATTATCAATACACATTTTATTGCACTATATTTACTACCTCCAACATCCTCAGATAATATATCACTGAGAGAGAGAGAGAGAGAGAGAGAGAGAGAGAGAGAGAGAGAGAGAGAGAGAGAGAGAGAGAGAGAGAGAGAGAGCCAGCTTCCGACGGGGGCATCTTAAGGAATGATTCATGGTGACGTGTTATCTCCCTCCCTCACTATCTCACTCTCCCTTATCTCAAGTGCCGCCCCATACTCACTCTCCCTCCCGCCCTCCCTCCTGTTTCATCTCTCCTCCTCCTCCTCCTCCTCCTTCTCCCTTGCTCTTTTTATTCCTCTGCCAGCCCTCCTCTCTCTCTCTCTCTCTCTCTCTCTCTCTCTCTCTCTCTCTCTCTCTCTCTCTCTCTCTCTCTCTCTTCTGTGGGATAATCTTTCTTTTTTTTGCTACATTTGGGTGTTTTTTTCTTCTTTTTCGTATTGGCAAGGTAAATTTGTTTCGTCTTAAATTCCATCTGCATTTTTAGATCACTCAGCATCAATATATATGTATGTAATATGTATGTGTTTGTATGTGTGTTTGTATGTGCGTGTACGTCTACAGAAAAGTAGTTTTTTGGAAGTTCTAGTCTAATTTGATTCTCTCTCTCTCTCTCTCTCTCTCTCTCTCTCTCTCTCTCTCTCTCTCTCTCTCTCTCTCTCTCTCTCCAAGGTTAATTAAAAGCCAGGTATTTCCTTCTCCAGGTATTTCAAACACAAACCACAGGAAGGGATACAAAGGTGCTACTTTACACATTTAAAAACATCATCTTATAGTTTTCACTCGTATGTTCTCTGACTGACTTTATTTACAATTATATACAACTAGGGTAGGATAAAAATAAACTCTCTCTCTCTCTCTCTCTCTCTCTCTCTCTCTCTCTCTCTCTCTCTCTCTCTCTCTCTCTCTCTCTCTCTCTCTCTCTCTCTCTCTAACTCCTATTTTCTTTTTTTAATGGCATTTGAGGGAGTATTTTTCTATTTTTTTCTTTGTTTTTGCCTTTTTTTTACCTTGGCCAGTTTATCCGATACGTATAAAGAATTTCTCTCTCTCTCTCTCTCTCTCTCTCTCTCTCTCTCTCTCTCTCTCTCTCTCTCTCTCTCTCTCTCTCTCTCTCTCTCTCTCTCTCTCTCTCTCTCTCTCTCTCTCTCTCAAATATATATTAAAACACTTAACAAAAATGGAAATAATCGTTTAACGCCCATACAAATTAATATAAAATAAGACACGGAAATTCACATAGACACACACAGACACACAGACAGACAGACAGACAGACAGACAGACAGACAGACAAATCTCCATTATATCTTATTCTATATTGTAGTAAAAAGTTTCAGTTCTTTATACATATATATATTTTGTTTTTTTTTCATAAAGTTTTCAACCCGACGAGTGTGAACTGAAACTTTTGGAAATATGTACAGAAAGTAAGTACGTAATTAATTAATGGAAAGAAATGAAAAAAAGAAAGTAAGGAGACAAACGTTGATATATTAAAAAAAAAAAGAATGGGGAGAAACTTGTACGTTATTGGAATGTAATGAAAAATATCTTTCCATAATTTTCTCTTTAGCCTTAAAAAAAAAAAAAGTAAAATATTAGGAAAAAGGAGAGATGTGCAGTGGATCTTGAAGTAGAGAGTAATAGGAAGAGAAACAATGAAATATACTGAAAGGGAAACAGTTGTGAAATGTACAGAAGGGAAAAATTATAGCTAATGGAATGGAATTTTCTTTAAAGAAGTGATATGTCTGCTTCATTGCCCCTTACTTCCTCTTCCTGCCCTCACACCTCTTCCTCCCCCTAACCCTCACTCTGGCAATACACCAGAATGTGTTACGAGGGGAAACGTTACCACTGCAAGTAACACAGCTTTGGAAATTAAATAAATGTTGTGGGAAGAAGGTTACCTGGGAAATAATAATAATAATAATAATAATAATTAATCCCACATTGCTGAAAAATAATGCAAAAACAATTACATCAACGAATTATTTCTTGGTTTTACAGTGATGCCACATATTTACGGAAAATGCGCTGGTGCCACGTTTCGTTTTTATTTTTTTTTTCTGCTCTACCTGACACACACACACACACACACACACACACACACACACACACACACACACACACACACACACACACACACACACACACACACACACACACACACACCTTTGTATAATCACTAAACACAAAAACACAACAACAACAACAACAACAACAACAACAACAACAACAACAACACAGTCTTAAGAAATAATACAATAATGCGCGCGAGGTAATGCCTCTCTCCCTCTTTCCCTCTCTCTTTCTCTCTCTTTATCTTCTTTTTTTTTCTTTCATCCATTTTTTCCTTTCACTATTTAGCGTAATGTATTTGACTGTTATTCACTCAAGTTTTCCTGCCTCGCCGCGACTCACGGGAAATACGAGGCAGATTATCTAAACTGTCAGCTACTTTCTCTTATTTTAACATTTTCATGCCATTGTCTGCGTTAGAATATTCTCTCTCTCTCTCTCTCTCTCTCTCTCTCTCTCTCTCTCTCTCTCTCTCTCTCTCTCTCTCTCTCTCTCTCTCTCTCTCTCTCTCTCTCTCTCTAATGCCGTCTTGTCTCTTTGGTCCATCATTAACTAAACGCCTCACCACAAACTGTCATCTTAGGATTCTCAACACTTCGCAACAATTTAACACCATTCCAAGCTTTCAGTTCCACGCCAGGGTCTTGGGTGGAGTGCCAGGCCCTTAGACTTGGTGCCATGGAAGGGTGCCAGGATTTCTACTATGCTGCCAGGGTCAAGTTCAGAGTGCCAGATGAAGTGTCTGTGCGTTTTAGAAGATGTGAAGGGGATAAAGGCAAGCGTGGGTAGTTCTGGTTAATATATAATGCTCTCACTAGTATTAGGAGAAATAGGTAAGATGTATTATGACCCTCACAAGTACTAGAAAATATATATATAACACATAATAAGTGAAGTGGCTATGCATTTATAGTGTGTGAGTGGTGTAGGCAAGTGTGGCCCTAGTTAACCCTTTGACTGGTATTTGGTACTCCTTTCCCTAATTACCAGCCACTCTGAGACATCTTTACTTGTTCTACAGCCACGTCCAATCCTTGAACTGGGAAGAAATTGCAAAATGTATCCTTTTTTATAGCTAACTTTCTTGTAGATCCTTTTAAAGACTTCACGCATTGCTTCTGGTGCTGCTAATTGTTTCGTGTCGCAGTGAAAGGGTTCATATAATGTGCTAACTAGTACTAGGAGGCATACATAAGTACTAGGACTCTTATAAGTACTAGGGAGCAAATATAACACATGCTAAGCCACTGACTGATAAATAGGGGAGGATAACAAGAGCATAGTTAAATTTGACGTGGCGTACTGATAGAGGTAAAGTAGTAACGCCCTTTGTAATTAAGGTACAAAGATGTTTTTTCAAGGTTTTTAAGGCAAAGATGTCCGGGAGTCAGGATTCTGGTCACCTTTCGTTGTCTTCCTTTTCTCCTTTTCTCACTTTCTCTTTTTTTCTTCTTCTTCTTCTGTTGTCCTTATGTAGTGTGTTCATACTTGATGTTTGCGTCCTCTAGAGGCTCGAGAACCGGGATCCTGTGGGAGAGTGAGTGAGTGAGAGTGTGTGTGTATGTGTGTGTGTATGTGTGTGTGTATGTGTGTGTGTGTGTGTGTGTGTGTGTATGTGTGTCGAAGGGAAGGAGGAAGAGAGGGGTGGTAAGTGGTAAAGGAAATAGTTTGATAGTTTAAGAGAGAGAGAGAGAGAGAGAGAGAGAGAGAGAGAGAGAGAGAGAGAGAGAGAGAGAGAGAGAGAGAGAGTACGGATTGGTGTATGGTATATGTATACATTTTCTATTCCTCTCTCTCTCTCTCTCTCTCTCTCTCTCTCTCTCTCTCTCTCTCTCTCTCTCTCTCTCTCTCTCTCTCTCTCTCTCTCTCTCTCTCTCTCTCTCCACAATACTCACTGCTTCATAACTTGGTGCGACAAATGCTGGGAGTTGGGAATCACATGGTGGGGGGTGGAGGAGGGGGAAGGGTAGGACACCAGCTGGGTCGGGGCGGCGTGGGGCAGGGTGTGGGCGCCCGCCGTCAGGAGGTGCGCGCCCTGGTCATGCAGGGCCACGGCGGCGCCCCCTGCGTAGTGTTCGGCAGCATGGTGGTCCGCGTAGTTGGTGATCACGGTGGAGACTGAAGGTGAAGAAGGTTAGGCTGGGTTAGGTTAGGTTAGGGTTAGGATAGGATAGGTTCGGTTACGGTAGGTTAGGTTAGGTTAGGATAGGTTCGGTTAGGTTAGGTTAGGTTAGGTTAGGATAGGTTCGGTTAGGTTAGGTTAGGTTAGCTTAGGATAGGTTAGGTTAGGTTAGGTTAGGTTAGGTTAGGTTAGCTTAGGATAGGTTAGGTTAGGTTAGGTTAGGGTAGTTTAGGTTGGGTTGGGTTAGGGTTAGCTTAGGTTAGGTTAGGTTTGGTCAGATCTGATCAAGTTACATTAACTTTTTTTTTAATTATTTATCTATTAACGTGAAAGTTATTCTGGCCGAGGACAGTAAAAAGATGGGAAAAAAAGGTTGGTTTGTTGGGTTAGGTTGCGTCTGGTTAGGTTAGGTTTGCTTATGTTAGGTTGGGTTAAGTAAGGCTTTAAATTAGATTGGGTTATATTAGGTTAGGTTAAATTAAATTAGACTCAGATATGCAACAGTGTGTTAGGTTAAACTAGATTTGTGAAGTTGATGAAAAATTGTTAAATCATACATGACAATTGCATATTCACACACACACACACACACACACACACACACACACACACATTGCATTATTATTATTATTATTATTATTATTATTATTATTATTATTATTATTATTATTATTATTATTATTATTATTATTATTATTATTACATACCATAGGCTGGTGACTGGTGGTGCTTCAGGGAAGTGGCGGCGCCCATGGTTACGCTGTGAGAGAGAGAGAGAGAGAGAGAGAGAGAGAGAGAGAGAGAGAGAGAGAGAGAGAGAGAGAGAGAGAGAGAGAGAGTATAATATAACCTCTTCATTACATTAATAATCATGACTCTTATATTTAGACGTTCAGAATGTTAGATATTTTAATGATAATAATTACCCTCCAATTTTTTTTCCCAGACCCAAGAATGAAGTTAAAAATCTCGTCATTTGAGTGAGTACTGTCATTTACTTACTTATTTTTGTATCTGTTTATTGCCCTTTCTCTTATCTCCGCTTCTTATTCTCTTCTTTACACATAATGTATTTATTTACTTGTGGAATCTTGATTGGTATTATTTTTTTTATTGCAATGTCAATGTCTTTGGTTGGTTACTTTAAGGCTTGTCATTTGTCATTTATAATTTTCTTTACATGTCTCTCTGCTTATATATTTATCAGTTTGTATTTTTACCTATCTATCTATCTATCTATCTGTCTGTCTGTCTATTTATTTATCTATCTGTGCGTCTGTCTTTATATTTCTGTCCTCTCATTTACGTCAGTTTTCTGTCTATTTATCAACTTATCTAATTACCTGTCCACTATGTACTTTTTCTCCTTGTCTATCTATCTATCTTTTTATCTATCTTTGCATTTGTCTATTATATTATATTAACTCATTTATCTATTTAGCATACTCCTCATATATCAGCCCTATTTGCTCCCTTGTCTATGTACACACTATCTATCAATCTACCAGTCTATCTACCATCTATTGTCATTCTTACCTGGGGGAGGGCGAGGAGGAGGAGGTGGAGGCGGCGTAGCGACTGGAGGTCGGTTGGTGATGGGAGGAGGAGGAAGAAGAAGAGGAGGAAGAAGAGCTTTTAGGCTTCCTCTTGCGTGTCTGAATGGGCCCCTCCTTCTTCATGGTAAGGGGGCGGCTGACCTGAGGGAGAGAGAGAGAGAGAGAGAGAGAGAGAGAGAGAGAGAGAGAGAGAGAGAGAGAGAGAGAGAGAGAGAGAGAGAGAGAGAGAGAGAGAGAGAGAGAGAGAGAGAGAGAGAGAGAGAGAGAGAGAGAACACACCAACATAGACAGATAAGAACCATTTCCTTATTTTATGAGTGTGTGTGTGTGTGTGTGTGTGTGTGTGTGTGTGTGTGTGTGTGTGTGTGTGTGTGTGTGTGTGTGTGGTCGCAGGTGGCGCCTCACACACACACACACACACACACACACACACACACACACACACACACACACACACACACACACACACACACACACACACACACACACACACACACACCTGGCCACGGTATTTCCTCCCTCATTAGTGTCTCTTGATGGTCACCTGTGATACCCGTGATTGATTCTCCTTCCACAGTTACCTGAGTCATTTCCTTCGTTTTCTTTATTGGCCATTTAAATTTCAGAAGCTTAATGTGACTTACTGCTCTCATGTTTTCTTTCTCCTCATTTTTATGCTATGAAAGTCATGCATTCTGATTTTTTTCTTTATTTTTCTTTTCTCTTTTTTAAGTTATTTTAATTTGAGAGGCTAAATGTGACTTATTCCTGTTGATTTTCTTTCTCATTTTCATTTCACGTTAAAAATTCGTGTATTCTGATTTATTTTTTAGATTTTTCGAGTCTTCTTCAATTTTCCTTTTTTTTTTTATTTTAGTAGTGTAATTTCAAAACCTCAGTGTTTAATTACTCCTGTATTTCTTCTTTCTTTCTATTTCGCGTTAAATTATTATGTATTCTGATTCCCTTTTCATCTAGCGTTAAAAGTCACGTGGCCTCATTCCCTTTTTTTGATATTTTCGAGTTTTTTCCCTCTGTTCTGATTCCTTTACTTCCTCTTTTTTTTCGAATCTCCTCTCTTTTCTATTTTGTTTTGATTGTCTTCATTTTCCCAAGGTCAAGATCTCATTGTCTTATCTCACCTGCGCCACCGCCTACCTGTTTGTCTTGTTTGTCTTGTGTGTCTACCTGCCCGCCCTTCCACCTGTCCGTGTTTACTATGCTTTGTTTGTTGCTTGGCCCGACACCTCCCTCGTCTTGTCCGTCTGTGTCTCTTGAAGGAATGCTGTTTATTTATTTATTTATTTATTTATTTTGTTTGTTTTGTTTTGTTCATCTGTTTGTTTGTTAATGGTTAGTGTTTTAGCTTGAAGGTTTAATGAGAGTTGTTATCTTTATTGTTGTTGTTGTTGTTGTTGTTGTTGTTGTTGTTGTTGTTGTTGTTGTTGTTGTCCTTCATTACACACACACACACTCTCTCTCTCTCTCTCTCTCTCTCTCTCTCTCTCTCTCTCTCTCTCTCTCTCTCTCTCTCTCTCTCTCTCTCTCTCTCTCTCTCTCCTACAGTTGCTTCACCTCTTCTTTTATTTCCTACTCCCTCCTCCTCCTCCTCCTCCTCCTCCTCCTCCTCCTCCTCCTCCTCCTCCTCCTCCTAGAAATCAGATAAGGGGCAGAGTCCTACGGATGATTGAGCCATCAGAGCGTCACCCATCAGAGGTAATGGGGAGGAGGAGGAGGAGGAGGAGGTGGTGGAGGTGGAGAAGGAGGGAGGGCACTCAAACAAGCGTATAATGACTGGAGCGATTTTTAAAGATATATATTTTATTCTCTCTCTCTCTCTCTCTCTCTCTCTCTCTCTCTCTCTCTCTCTCTCTCTCTCTCTCTCTCTCTCTCTCTCTCTCTCTCTCTCTCTCTCTCTCTCTGTTCCTTTTTTTTCCGGTGTTTGGTTACCTGTGGAGTCTGTTAATTAAGGTGTAACCAAGGTGTGTGTGTGTGTGTGTGTGTGTGTGTGTGTGTGTGTGTGTGTGTGTGTGTGTGTGTGTGTGTTCTAGCAAAGCCTTCTTCTTCTGATGTGCCATAGTAAAAAATGGAGAGAAAATTGTAGACATAAGTTTGTAATTCATCTCTTTTTTTAACCATTACTTTTAAATAATCTAATGAAAGTTGCTATGAGGAAGGAAACATGTTGTTGATCGGTTTTTGAGGAGCAAGTGGCCCTGGGGAAACTCTTGAATGGACGAGAACGTGTGTCCTTCGCTACCACAGTGCAAAAAGATGAACCAAAGACCATCGTGGTTAATTCAATTTGACTATTAAACAGTTACATGAATAAAAAATTAATCTTAAAATCAAATTATTTCCTCTTGCAGAAAATAATGGAAAATGTAGAAAGCATAAGATGATGGACAAGGTACTGAGGAAGTGCAGATAAACAGAGAAAATAAATGTGAAAATGAAGAAAGCATAAAATGATAAACACAAGAGTAGTATAAGGAAAAAAAGGCAGATAAACAGAAAATGATAAAGGTGAAAATAATGATAAGTAGTAAACTAAATAATAAAACCACTCTGTTCCTCCTTGAAATTCCGTGTAATAAAAAAAAAAAAGAAAAAGAAAAAACTGAGGAACACTGAAGGAAGATAATTAAAGAAAATAAATAAAGAAACAAAAATTCAAAACAGAGACGAACTTTCCAAAGGCGAGGTAGTCCATATCTCTGGGAATCTTAACCCCCCTCTTTTCACCCCCACCCAAACAACTTCCCTCCCTGTATCCCCACCATAGTGCCCCTTCCTCCCCCACCACACCCTCCCCTTTCTCTTACTTTCTCTCTTTCCCCTTCTTCATTACCCTTCCTCCTTCTCCTCCTCCTCCTCCTCCTCCTCCTCCTCCTCCTCCTCCTCCTCCTCCTCCTCCTCCTCCTCCTCCTCCTCCTCCTCCTCCTCCTCCTCCGGGTAAGGGGGTGGTTAATGAGCCCTAAGTGGGTGGTTAGAGATGGTGGTTAACGATTGTGGTTGCGGTCACCCTTCCTTCACCCTTCCCCTTCCCTTTCTTACCCTTTTCTTCCTTGTTCACTCACTCACTCACTCACTCACTCACTTTCAACTCTAGTCTTTGTATAACTTCATCACAGTCCTTCGTTTCAGTTCCGTCAAATTCACTCTCTCACTCACTCGCACTCTCACTTCCTCTTATCCTTTACTTCATTCGCTTGCCTGTTAATGTGTTTTTCTCTCTCTCTCTCTCTCTCTCTCTCTCTCTCTCTCTCTCTCTCTCTCTCTCTCTCTCTCTCTCTCTCTCTCTCTCTCTCTCTCTCTCTCTCTGCTTGTGAAAATGTTGGAAGCGAGGAAATAAGTTCTGAGGTTCAAAGTTGCAAGGCGGAAAGCAAGTTTTTGTAAAGGTGAGTGTGTGGTTGTTTTCTCTTCTTCCTTCCTTCTTCTTCTTCTTCTTCTTCTTCTTCTTCTTCTTCTTCTTCTTCTTCTTCTTCTTCTTCTTCTTCTTCTTCTTCTTCTTCTTCTTCTTCTTCTTCTTCTTCTTCTTCCCTTACCGCAGGATTTT
>NC_087184.1:13957719-13985219 GCF_035594125.1 Scylla paramamosain
TGATAAACCCACACTCGCATTACCACCTCTTCACTCCTCCCCCAACAAATCCACAGCCCCATTTCCACAAACTCCACCCCTTCTCCACCCCACACTCCACTCCCAATCCTCCGCCCCTTCCCAGCCATGCCCCATTCCTCGCTCCTAACACCACACTACACCATCACCAACTCCCAGCTTCCAGACACCATCCGTCATACATTCTTTGCTAAATCCACTTGACATCCAGACCCCATCATCCCATCACCCTATTAGACATTCATCCCACCACCCCCATCACCACAAGAGATAGCGAAGAGTCCCCCAGGTCTTGTTTTGATACCCTATGTGTTTGGCCTCGTGATTAGGAAAACGAATGTCACGTGTAGGCCTGATGGATTCATGCAGCCTCCCTTATTTTCCGCATTAGGTAACCAGGCGTTCCTCAAGGTGTTTAGTGGACTCCTTGCATCCCATACGCCACCCCACCAGCAGACACTCACCCCATGCAGCTTGAAGTAGAGACCACACGCGTTGCACACCGGCTCCCCATTGTTGTTCCTGCGCCACAGTGTCGTGTTGGTGGTTTGGCAGTTGGAGCAGGTCATCCCGGAACGGCGCTGCGGCTGGGGCGTGGA
Organism: Scylla paramamosain; assembly: GCF_035594125.1. Taxonomy (NCBI): domain Eukaryota; kingdom Metazoa; phylum Arthropoda; class Malacostraca; order Decapoda; family Portunidae; genus Scylla; species Scylla paramamosain. The sequence continues at coordinate 13,958,337 of NC_087184.1, forward strand.
CGGGGCCACGTACTGCTGGAGAATGGAATAATATAGCGTTAGTTAAAAGAAGTTTGATGTTAAAAATTGGATTGTTTTCAGCATATTCATGGTAGTTAAACAATAATACAGCATTAGGTAAAAGAATTTTGGTGTTAAAAATAAGATTACTTCAGAATCTAGTACGACTGCTGAGGAAGGAGGAAAACTTGTGCAGGATACATTTTGCAGGGAAAGTGTGTGTAGGATATGAAGGGTATGACAAAGGATGGAAGGATGTTAGGATGTCAGCTCTTCCTTCAGCTCATCCCTTTCCCCTTATCCTACCTCATCCTGTTCCTCCACCCATTCCTCACTCCCCCCTTCTCTTTCACACCATCCCACTCTTACTCCCTCTCATCCCCTTCCCCCTCCCTCTCGTTGGAACATTCTCTCTCTCTCTCTCTCTCTCTCTCTCTCTCTCTCTCTCTCTCTCTCTCTCTCTCTCTCTCTCTCTCTCTCTCTCTCTCTCTCTCTCTCTCTCTCTCTCTCTCTCTCTCTCTCTCTCTCCTCCTTCCCTTACTCCCTCTCTTGCACACTTTCACTTCTGACTTTCTCTTTCATAAAAAGCAAAGTATATTTTAAATGGTATCCAACCTAAAAGTGTTGACAGTGAAATTGATTTAGGAATAACAATATCGAGTAGCTTAAAACCTAGCCAGCAATGTTTGGAAGTCGTAAAGAATGGGATAAAATAATTTGCTTAATCAGTAGATCTTTTGAATATATATATATATATATATCTAAGAATACAATCCTCACTTTGTATAACTCTAGTCCGTCTCCTTTTGGAATATTGCTTTCAAGCATGCTGCCCCTACTACCAGAAAGACATTGATGAATTGGAGCGAGTTCAGTGTAGAGTAACATAAATGATACAAAGCCAGAGAAACAAATACGAAGAGCGTCTTAATGAATTAAATTTATTCCCATTAATACAAAAAAGACTAAGAGGCGACTTAATACAGGTGTTTAAAATCATCAGAGGCATTGATAACATGGACTGCAGTAAATATTTCACGATGGACTCTTCAAATTACAAGCGAGGAAACGGTTGCAAAATTGTTGGGAAATCCTTCAACTCTCATGAGTCCAAAAATTATTTTTTCCACCGAGTAGTAAATCTATGGCATGGACTTCCTCCAGACGTGATAGACTGCAACACCGGAGAGACTTTTAAACACCGTCTTGTCAAATGTTCTGCCTGAAATCCGCGGCTAACAGCGTTTGTTTGTTAGTGATCTTACATCCTTGCCTTGAGGAAATGGGGGCACCTCATTTCATCTATCTTCTTTCTTTCCTATAAAATTTTCTTCGTATTTTTCCTTTTCTAACCAGTAAGGTATTTCTTTCCAACCTGTTTTCCTGTACGGCTTATGCCGGAGGGAGTGAAGGGCGAGGAGAGACCTTTCTGCTTTTCTGTCCTTTTCTTCTACTATCACCTTAGTAGTCCTAGGTCAGGTCACTTCGTGAGGACCCCAAGGTCTGTTGTGGCCTGTTTTTCTATGTAATTCTATGTAACTTCATTCCCTTACTCCCACATCCCCTCCCAACTTCCCATCCCTTCTTTCATACCCTCCTTCTCTCATAACTTCCTTCCCTTTTTACCGTATCCCCTTCCACTCTCCCGCCCATTCATCCCCTTTCTCCTCCTCCCTTTCCTCACCGGGCTCATGGGACGTCGCTGGCTCCTGACGTGTGGCCTGTTTATCCCATTGGCGCGGCTGTACAGGCCACACGCGTTACACAGGTAGTGGCCGCCCGAGTCCCGCCGCCACAGTGGAGTCGTCATGGCCCCGCAGTTCACGCACTCACGGTTTTCAGTGCTGTCCGGGTCGCCTGTGGGATTAAAGGGTTAGGTTTGGCAAGGTTGGGGTGTGCAGGGTGTATGAGAGGTGTCGTTTTTATAGTTGTTGTTTTTGTTGTGGTGGTTGTTCTGGTGTTAGGAGGAGTGGTTATAGGAGGAGGAGTTGTAGTTGTAATATGTAGTAGTAGAAGTAGTAGTAATAATGGTAGTACTAGTAGAAGTAATAGTTATTGTTGTTGTTGCTGTTATTGATATTGTTGTTGCTGTTGTAGTAGTAGTAGTAGTAGTAGTAGTAAACGTAGTAGCAGTAGTAGTAGTAGTAGTAGTAAACGTAGTAGCAGTAGTAGTAGTAGTAGTAGTAAACGTAGTAGCAGTAGTAGTAGTAGTAGTAGTAGTAGTAGTAGTAGTAGTAGTAGTAGTAGTAAACGTTGTAACAGTAGTAGTAGTAGTAGTAGTAGTAGTAGTAGTAGTAGGTTAGTAGTAATATTTAGGGACAAGATACAACTGTTTAATAGGAGTATGAAAGAACCTCAAGGGGCCGTAAAATTGGAAGTCAGGACACACACACACACACACACACACACACACACACACACACACACACACACACACACACACACACACACACACACACACACACACACACACACACACACACTACAGGAGTGGCAAAAAAAAGGTACACACACATTCAACTTCATATAAAAACTGACATTAAAAACGTACAAAACGAGCAAAAAAGTAAAAGAAAACATGGACTGGTGCAGAGAGAGAGAGAGAGAGAGAGAGAGAGAGAGAGAGAGAGAGAGAGAGAGAGAGAGAGAGAGAGTACGTCTGAATGAATGAATGCCAAGAAAACTTTGCATTCCTTAAAAGAAAATAATAACTACACTATTCTTTTAACATAAACGCGATTTCTGTATATTCCCCGTTTTCTTTTCTTTTTTTTTGTTTTAATATACACAAGAGAGAGAGAGAGAGAGAGAGAGAGAGAGAGAGAGAGAGAGAGAGAGAGAGAGAGAGAGAGAGAGAGAGAGAGAGAGAGAGAGCCCTGGATTCTTGAGTTCGCAGCGTAACCATAAATTATGCTCTTCAAAGGGGGAGGGGAGGGAGAGGGAGGATAGAGGGAAGAGGAGGGAGAGGGAAGAGAGGGAGAAGGCGTGAAGAAATGATAAGGAAAGCTGATGATCCTGTGGTCTCTCTCTCTCTCTCTCTCTCTCTCTCTCTCTCTCTCTCTCTCTCTCTCTCTCTCTCTCTCTCTCTCTCTCTCTCTCTCTCTCTCGAAGGCTGAAATATGAATCGTTGGTTGGTTCACTTATCCGTTATCTTGATGAGAGAGAGAGAGAGAGAGAGAGAGAGAGAGAGAGAGAGAGAGAGAGAGAGAGAGAGAGAGAGAGAGAGAGAGAGAGAGAGAGAGAGGTAATAAAGTAAAATTTAAAAAAAGTACAAAGATAAAATTTACTGTATTAATTATGCATCTATTTAATTACTGAGTATATTATATTTACTGTTTTTATTGCTCAGAATTTGTGTTTTCATATGTGCATTTTGTTTATTTAATTATCTTATTCTTCTCATTATTATTATTATTATTATTATTATTATTATTATTATTATTATTATTATTATTGTTACTACTACTACTACTACTACTACTACTACTACTACTACTACTACTACTACTTATGTACTTATCACTATTATTTCACTCTACTTCATAACCATTGCCGTGTTCATTTAAATATTTATTACTTCATTTACTTGTTTTTCATGTTTATTTTTTTTCCAATTGCAATCCATTTTGTAAGTCAGTAATTTTTTTTTGTCTTTTATTACTATTATCAACAGTATTATTTAACTCAGTCATTTTGTAAGTCAGTAATTTTTTTTTTCTCTTTTATTACTATTATCAACAGTATTATTTAACTTATAGTCATCGCAATATTTGTTATTTACGTGTGACTTGAATTAATTGCCTTTTTTGTGCTTATTTTTTGCCGTTTGTATTTTTTTTCTTAAGTCAGTTACTAATTTGTGTCTCTTGGTTATTTTTCATCAATTATACGTAAGCTAGGTTAGGTTGGGTTAGGGTAATTAAGGTCAGATTAGGTTAGGTTAGGGTTAGGTTAGGTTAGGTGCATATTCAGGTTAGGTTAGGTTAGGTTAGGTTAGGTTAGGTTAGGTGCATGTTCAGGTTAGGTTAGGTTAGGTTAGGTTAGGTTAGGTTAGGTTAGGTTAGGTTAGGTTAGGTTAGGTTAGGTTAGGTGCATGTTCAGGTTAGGTTAGGTTAAGTTAAGTGCATCTTTATTGTCTGTTTATGTATTCATTTATCTATTTATCTTTCATCTACCTTGTTTGTTTTCCAGTAGTCTGTCAAGTGACGTTAATGGCTCGTTAGGTTAGGTTAGGTGCATGTGTGTGTGTGTGTGTGTGTGTGTGTGTGTGTGTGTGTGTGTGTGTGTGTGTGTGTGTGTGTGTGTGTGTGTGTGTGTGTGTGTGTGTGTTTATTTATTTATTTATTTATTTATTATATGTTTGGTTAAATTAGGTGGGTTAGGTGCATGCGTGTGTGTTTTATTATTATTATTATTATTATTATTATTATTATTATTATTATTATTATTAATTAATTGGGTGCATGCTTGAATTTTTATATTTTTCATTCATTTATCTTTTGTTTACCTTAATCAACTATATTTCAGCGGTCCATCACGTGACACTAATGGCTGACGGGCCTGAGTGAAGGGGGGAGGAGAGGAAGTGAGGGGATGGGGTGGAAGAAGGGGAGGGGAGGAGAAGGAGAGGGGAGGGAGGGGCCGGGAGAGGTAGGAAGAGGGGGAAGAGAGGGAGAGGGATGGGAGGGGTTGGGGAGGGCGCCATTAAGCTAATGGACGAGTGGCGTTATTAGTGCCTTACCTCTCTCTCTCTCTCTCTCTCTCTCTCTCTCTCTCTCTCTCTCTCTCTCTCTCTCTCTCTCTCTCTCTCTCTCTCTCTCTCTCTCTCTCTCTCTCTCTCTCTTTCTCATTTCCTCTTTTTTATAATTTATCTCCCTCTTCTCTCGCCCCTTTATGTTTTTCTTTCCCTCCTTCTCTCCCTCCTCTCTCCTGGGACGCGCCTTGAGACTGCCCAGACGAGGGAGGGAAGAGGGAACGAACGAGAGAAGAAGGAAGGGAGGGAGAGGGAAGGAGGGACATGCAGATTAATACCCGTCAGAATATACTCTCCTTCCTCTTTTCTTCCTCCCCTCCACTCTTTCCTCCTTCCCTGCTATCTTTCTCTCTTCCTCTCCCTCCTCTCCCTCTTCTCTCCCTCTCCCTCTCTTCTCCATTACTTCATATTTCATTATTTTCCACCATCTTCCACGCCCACTCATCATCCTGTTCTCCCCCTTTCCCTCCTCCTCCTCCTCCTCCTCTCTTCTCTTCATGTCTATCTCAAATAATGTGTAGTTTTGGTCCCCTTGTTAGAAAAATACTATGAAAAGCTAGAAGTACGGCGTAGAGCAACTAAGTGTTACCTCAGTTGAATATTCCCTATGAAGAAAGACTTGAAGAGCTAAATATATTCAGTCTTTCAAAACGGAGGAAGCGATTGATGGTTTAGGTTAGGTTAGGTTACGTTTGGTTAGGTTTGGTTTGGTTTGGTTTGGTTAGGTTTGGTTTGGTTTGGTTTGGTTTGGTTTGGTTTGGTTAGGTTTGGTTTGGTTAGGTTTGGTTTGGTTTGGTTTGGTTTGGTTTGGTTAGGTTTGCTTTGGTTTGGTTAGGTTACGTTAGGTTAGGTTACGTTAGGTTAGGTTAGGTTTGGTTAGGTTAGGTTTGGTTAGGTTTGGTTTTGTTAGGTTAGGTTTGGTTAGGTTAGGTTAGGTTTGATTAGGTTTGGTTTGGTTAGGTTTGGTTAGGTTACGTTTGGTTAGGTTTGGTTTGGTTAGCTTTGGTTAGGTTAGGTTACCTTAGGTTAGGTTAGGTTAGGTTACGTTAGGTTAGGTTTGGTTAGGTTTGGTTAGGTTAGGTTTGGTTAGGTTTGGTTTGGTTAGGTTTGGTTAGGTTACGTTTGGTTAGGTTAGGTTACGTTAGGTTAGATTAGGTTAGGTTTGGTTACATTAGGTTAGGTTAAATTTAGTTATATTTGATTGGGTTACGTTTGGTTAGGTTAGGTTATGTTTCGACGATTGGTTTACAGATGATCGGTCAAATGTAACAAGAGGACAGCACAGCCTCGTGATTAATGGTAAAATATCCAAACCAAAAGAAGCCAAACATTTCTTCAGTCTGTCGTTAACGTGTGGAACTTTCTACTGCCATCCAAATTCGCCGATACCACAACAGTTAAGGTTTTCAAAGATCGGGCAAGTTTTTTTTTCTTTCTTTTTTTCTTTCTTTTTTTTTCTTTTTTTTACTCCAGAACTGAGGTGCTATTGTAAAAATTCTAATTTAATATAAGATGTACATGAAAAAAAAAAAACTATTGAACCATTTTGACAAAGTATTAATATTCAGGTTTAAACACACACACACACACACACACACACACACACACACACTAAAGGGTGAGTGTATAGGGTGTTGCTGTCCTTATCCTTCCTTACACCCTTCATCTCCTCCTCCTCCTCCTCCTCCTCCTCCTCCTCTTCCTCCTCCTCCTCCTCCTCCTCCTCCTCCTCGTCCTCCTCCTCCTCCTCCTCCTCCTCCTCCTCCTCCTCCTCCTCCTCCTCCTGCAGAGTATCAGAAGTCTCGCTACTTGACGCCACGCCGCGCAGGACTGAAGGAAAGAAGGAAGGAGGGAAGTAGGGAGGGAGGGACGGAGGGAGGGAGGTAGGGAAGGAGGGAGGGAAATTGGCACTTAGTAGAGGAAAGTGTTTTTAAGTGCATGAGAGAGAGAGAGAGAGAGAGAGAGAGAGAGAGAGAGAGAGAGAGAGAGAGAGAGAGAGAGAGAAAGGGGTTGGCCAGTACTCCCTCCCTTTCCTCCCTCTCCTTCACCGTCAGCGCCTCCGTCAGCAGTCCTTACCTGGCTCGATCCTGCGGTAGGTTTCCCCCGAGGCGGTGTGCAGGATGGAGTCGTAGGATGCAGGCGTGTTCCAGGCGGGGGCGGCGGTCATGTAGGCGTGGTGGGTGAGGGGCGTAGACCTCTCCAGCACCTCCTGTTGGTGAGTGAAGGATGAGGACGTGGGGCAAAATAGGATAAACAGGAGGAGGAGGAGAAGGAAGAGGAGGAGGAGGAGGAGGAGGAAGAGAAGGAGGAGGAAAGGAGGAAGAAGAGAAACAGGGGGAACAAGAATAGGAGAAAAGAGAAGGGTAGTATTGTAAGAGGCCGAGAAAGGTGTAGCTGATGATGAGGAGTTAGAGGAGGAGGAGGAGGAGGAAGAGTATTAAGAGGGAAAAGGAAAACCAAAATATTCTTAGGTTAATGTTAGAGAATGGTCGTATTTCTGAATCCTTTTAAAAATAACGATGTAAATTTTAATTCAGGTTTTGAAAGGTCCCTATTTTTTTTTATTTTTTTCTGGGCATAAATTTGTATACTATTTTTGAAGAATGTTTGATGTTCTCTCTCTCTCTCTCTCTCTCTCTCTCTCTCTCTCTCTCTCTCTCTCTCTCTCTCTCTCTCTCTCTCTCTCTCTCTCTCTCTCTCTCTCTCTCTCTCTCTCTCTCTCTCATTAACCAGTTTATGAAGCAGACTTAAATATTTCCCACTCGGACATGAATTTTAACCTTTTTTTTTTTTTTTTTAGTTCAGGTGTTGTGATGTACATTGCTCTAATAAGCTTCTGAGGAGAGCCAGGTGTAGTGGGAAGCATTATTCGTTAACCTAGCACACTAAAACTACTTTGAAACCAGACCAGAAAACCAGACATTTTTCTCTCTCTCTCTTGTACAAAATTCTCGAGGTACTGTTTTAATGTACATTGCTCTAATATACTTCAGAGGAGAGCCAAGTGTACTAACAATTCTTACATTATCCGTTAAGCAAATGTAGTAAAACAACTTTTAAAACCACACTAGAAAACCTTTGTATCCTCTCTCTTTTACAGACATCCCGAAGTATACTGTTGAGGTATACACTGCTCTTAATAACCTGGAGAATGCTCAGTATGCTAACAAACATTATTCACTAACGCAATGCACTAAAACTATCACCATACTTTGAAACCACACTAGAAAACCTAAATTTTTCCCTTAAATCTCAATATATTTCTGCGGTATGCATTGCTCTCATACCCTGAAGAGAGCTAAACATAGTAGGAAATATTATTCTCTAACTTAACACTCTAAAATACTTTCAAGACACATAGAAAACCATAAAATTTTCTTTCTCTTTAAATTTCAATGTACTGGTATTTTTTTGTGGTATGCATTGCTCTATTGACCTTCTGAGGAGAGCTGAATGTACCAGGAAACATTATTCACTAATACAGTACACTAAAACAACATCAGAAAGCCATATATTATTTTATCTCTCCTTAAAACCTCGAAGTATTGTCTAGTACAGGTAAGAGAAAGGTACAGTGCTCTAAATGGCGTCAGGTGTCAGGAGCAGGTGTGTCAGGTGTCTCAGGGTATCAGGGAGTAAGTGTGGGTGGCGCCAGGTCAAGATGAGGGGGTCAGGGGATCAGGGGAAGGTTGCAGAGTATATGTGGTGTTAGGGTGGGGGTGTCAGGTGTGTTGTCCAGTGTCAAGGGTGAGAGAGAGAGAAAGAGAGAGAGAGAGAGAAATAGGTACAAGTATGTGTGTGTGTGTGTGTGTGTGTGTGTGTGTGTGTGTGTGTGTGTCTAAGTGTCTCGCCTTCGTGGTTGCAAGGTGACGCTGTTAATTAAGGCAGGAGCTCGGCAGGTGGTGTCAGGCAGGTGCAGGATGTCAGTAAATTAGTGTCAGGTAGCATTAATGAGGCGGCTGAGAGGAGCGGACGAGTGAAGGGAGGTGCGGAGATAAGCTGGATGAATATGAATGAAGCTGCAGGAGAAGATAGATTAATACCGGTGGAAATTTGAGAGGATAACGGAGGAGTATATTGACTGGTAATGGAGAGGAGAAGAGAGGATTGTAAGTTTGTGATGCCAAAGTAGGAGATAGATTAATACCAATGAAAAGTTGAGAGATTACCAAAGAGTATATTGATTGGTGATGCATAGTAATAAAAAGGAGAAAGTTGTAAGTTTGTCTGTGTGTGATAAAGGACCGGTTTTTATGTGTTTTTTTTTTTATGCGTGTTTGTATCCTGTTATTAGGTTTTAGTATGAATGACGTAAATGTAAGAAAAAGTTAATCTATTTGAACATAATTGGGGTTTAATTATTATTATTATTATTTTTTTTTCAGTCTCTGATAAATTGTGTTAAAAAGACAAAGGGTCATTCATTCCGTTCTGCTTCTGTTTAGTGAAAGAAAAGTGATTGCATACACATAACCGGACACTGGAAACAAAAGTATATTAGTGTCAGTTTCTTTTACCTAAATTTCTCACTTCGTTTTCTTATTAGTTAATTTTCTTTTTTTTTTTGCTTCCACTTATTGCTTTTTTTTTCAACTAAGAAAACAGAAACAGAATTATAATAGTATATTTTTTTTCTTTTTTTTTTCTTTTTTTATCTATACTCAACACTTAATTTCCTGATGGGTCCTCATGAATTAATAAAACCAAAGCCAACCAGACAGACAGACTCACGGGCGCCAGCTGACTGTAATCCGCTGCCGTCGCCCACATGGAGGCGTCAGTCTTCTGCAGGTGGGCGTGGGTGCTGGCATGTGGGTGGGCGGTGGGCGTGGCGTATGGGGACTGCACGAAGTCGTACCCCGCTGACCTCCGCCCCTCGTCCTTCACATACCTGCGGCAGGGTCACGAAGTTAGGTTAGGTCAGGTTAGGTTAGGTTAAGTTACATTAAACTAAATTATGTTGAGTTAGTTTAGGCTAGGTTAGTTTAGGTAAAGTTAGGTCATGTTAGGATAAGATACATTAAATTAAATTCGGGTAGGTGAAGTTAGGTTAGGTCAGGTAAGATATGGTAAGGTTGGTTAAGGTTAGGTAGATTAGATTTTGTTTCACCCTTCCTTTCAGTTCTTCCCTTCACATTTAATTCCCCTCCTCAACATCCCTTTTTGCCTTTTTCATCCCTCCTTCACCCCTTCACCCCTTCACCCTTACACCTTCCCTCACCCCTCCCTAACCCCTACACCATTTCACCATCCCCTCCACTCTATCCTTCACCCTTTATACCTTCCTTCACCCCCTCCTTCACCCCTACACCCTTTCTTCACACCCTCTCCCATCCCTTCACCCTACCCTTCACCCACAAATCCTACACCCTCTTCCTTCACCCACTCCATCACTTACATATCCTGCGTTTTGTAGTAGTAGTGGTAGGGCTCCGTGTAGGATAGAGAGGCGAGGGTGGTGATGGCAGGGGCGGACTCCAGGGTGGCATAGGTGGCGCCCTCGCTGCTCAGGTGGCCGTGGGGGTGTGGCTCGACTGTGTGGGCGTGCACGTGTTCGACTGGGTGGCCGGCGTCGTACACTACCACACTTTGAACCGTGTAAGGAGACTAGAATGAAAGAAATTGGCAAAAATGGTGAAGGGAGATGCAGAGATAACACGAAACGAAATTTGATGTTGAAGCAAAAACAAAAAAATAAAAATACATAAATACAAATAGTGAAGTCGAAGAAGAGGAAGAAAGAGAAGAATGAGGAAGAAAGAAAAGACAAAAAAGAAAGAAAAAGAAGGCACACAAAAAAAAAGAAAAAAAGAAAAAAGTTGGTAGGCGACGTGGACATAGAAAACGTGAGAAGGTGGTGCATTGAAGGGAAACTCACGTAGGTGGTCTGCTCCAGGTCGTGCACGGTGGCTGGAATCGGGTTGGTCTGCACTGGTGATGGCGACCCCATCTCCCCCTTCACCTGTATGAGGGTGGACGTCATTAGTACAGCTCCTGGTGCCTCGGATACTGAAGTCAGATGGCGCTAAGGCTGAGGCAGGCCTATTTTTTTTTTTTTTTCTGTTTGTGTTGTTTTCGTCTGTTTTCACATTTATACGCTTCTACTTTCATTTATTATTATTTTCCTGACACATCTTTGTAGTTACGTTTATTCCCCTTTCCTTCCCTGTGACCTTACCTGACCTGCCCTAACGTGACCTAACCTTACCTGACCTGACCTAACGCAACCTAACCTCGCCTAACCTAACTAGCGCCCAGAGAAAGGAAGGGAAGGTGGATTTAATTTGATTTGGTTTTATTAGGTTTAGTGTGGTTTGAGTTGGGTTGGATCGGTTTGGTTTGACTTGGTTAGTTTTGGTTTGCTTTGAATTGGTTTGGCTTTGGTTGGATTGAGTTTGGTTGAATTACATTAGGTTAGGTTAGGTTAGGTAAGGTAAGGTTAGGTTGGGTTAGTTGAGTTTAGTTCGCTTTGATTTGGTTATGTTATGTGGAATAAAGAAAAGGGAAAGAAACATTATTACAGGGAAGATGTAGGAAGAAAAAATAGAGGCTTATAAGTGAAACACAAAGAGGAAAACAATACTGATTTTTAAAAATAGGCACACCTCAGCCTTGGCGACATGGAGGGCGTGGTTGTAGGCGTGGGCGTGAGCGTGGGCGGCGGTGTAGGCGTGCTTGAGCTCTTCCTCCTCCTCCTGCTTGACGGGCGTGCGAGCGGACAGGCTCACGTCCTCCCTGATGATGACGTTGCTGGCCACGCCCACCTCGCTGACAGGCGTGGCGCTGGGCGTGGGCGTGGGAGTGGCGGCGACGCTGGTCAGCACCGTGAGGTTCAGGCCCCTGTGGGTGGTGGTGCTGTGAGGATGCTGTGAGGGTGGTGGTGGTGGTGGTGGTGGTGGTGGTGGTGGTGCTGGTGGTAGTGGTGGTGTTGGTGCTGGTGCTGGTGCTGCTGCTGCTGCTGCTGCTACTGCTACTGCTAATGGTACTGCTACTACTACTACTACTACTACTACTACTACTACTATTTTTTTATTATTATTATTATTATTATTATTATTATTATTATTATTATTATTATTATTATTATTATTATAGTAATAATGAGAGCAATAACAATAATAACAGCAAGAATTGTAATATAAACATATTTCAATTTTTCTATAAAGAAATATTGATTGTACTTATTTTTTTTGTGTCAAAGAGAGAGAGAGAGAGAGAGAGAGAGAGAGAGAGAGAGAGAGAGAGAGAGAGAGAGAGAATATCATAAATTTATTTTTTAGTACAACACTATATAACACACACACACACACGTACCCTGGATGGTCCTGAGGGGTGGGTTCCCGGGGCTGGGGATGGTGCCACATCTCGGCGTTGGGCGCTGACACGTGGTTAGGGGCGGCGCTCCCTTCCAGTTGCTGAGAGGAGACTGGGGTCGGCTTAGGGGGAGTGCAGTCTGGGTCACGGGGGGCGGAGCTTGATCTAGGGGGTGGAGGTGTGTAGCGCTCTCCTGCCCCTACCCCTCCCCCACTGCTGCTGGTGGTGATGGTGACTGTGGTGGAGGTGGTGATGTTGGTGGTGGTGCCTTCCTCCTGTTCACTCATGTTGAAGTGTTATTCTGCTGCGTCCTGGTCCTGTTCTGGTGTTGTTCTGCACGTGTTCTGTCCTATTCTCTATTTCGGTCTTCTTGTGATGTTTCTTCTTTTACTTTATCTCTTTTCCCTTTCTTTATCTTCTTTTCTTCCACTCCCTGATTCTTGTTTTCGTTATGGTCCCAAGAAATATTTTCCTTATTACCTTTCTTCTTTTTTAATTTCAAAGGCTGCGATCTTCTCTTGCTTTTATGGATTGGATCAGATCACGTGGTATTGAGTCGTGAATGTGACCTTTATTGCTCTTTATGGTCTCACAAAGCCGTAAGTCCCTTCAGATTTCCTCGTGGGGGACTTAAGCATTCACTCCTCTAAGTCTTTCCTGAAGTTAGACATAAAGACGACTTATTTCAAGGGGATTTTTTTCACATTTGCGTGTAGAAAAAATCAGGCTTTCTTCATCGTTGGAGGAGGAATGAGGAAACGTGGCTATTTTTTTTTTCAGTGACAAAGAAGCGTGATATTTTTTTTCTCAGTGACGTAACAGGAAATCCAGGGAGGTTAGTAAGGGAGCGGGGCGGAGTGACTCAAGTAATACGAGGAAAACGGTGCTTAGGTGCTCTCGAGTCAGGGAAGTTGATTCAGGCTGCTATGTGTGTGTATGTGTGTGTGTGAGTGTGTGAGTGTGTGTGTGTCGGTCTTTTGCTGGTCTCAGGCACGGTAGGGGATGCAGGTGGCTTGTTCCTCTAGCTGGTCTCTGGTGGGTGTCTGTCGTGGTGGTTTCTTTCCTTCCCTGTGTCACCTTCGTACCTCACACCTGCTGGGGGAAAGCACTGGTTTATTGAAGTCTTCCTGGTCTTAATACAGTTTTCTTTCTTCATAATTCTTTTTTTTTTTTTTTTTTTTATGGATTTTCTTACAACTACTTTTTGACATGCTTAGTTTTTTTTATTCATTTATTTAATTTAATTTTGTTTTTATTTATTTATTTATTTATTTATTTATTTTTATTTATTTATTTTTTTTTTTTGTGTGTGTGTGTTTGTGTCTCGCGTATTACCATCACCGTGACACTTCCTTCACCTCGTTGGTCTTCCTCTCCTGTCGTGTAAGAGGGACTCAGGCCAAGGGGAGCAAAAAGATGACAAAAATAATTACTGAAATAAAGCCCACTGAAGATTCCAGTTCCAAAAGAAATAGTCCGAAAGAATATCCACAGTGAAAAAAGTTAAATTCACCGAAGTGTGAGTTTATACATTCTGGGCGTGGGATTAATTTGCATACCAGGAAGAGGAAACACACTAACAAATATCTATAGACAGCAAAATCAAATGAACACACTGCGTCTCCTCTTTACAAAATTCGAATATAAGAGCATGAGAAGATCGCAACTTTAGAAATTGAAATGGAAGAAAATAAGAATAAAAGTACGAGGGATAATAACGATAATAAGAACCAGGGAGCGGATGAAAGGAGTGCTAAAACAATAAAGACGATATGGAAAAGGGAAAGAGATAAAAATAAAAGACAAAAAATACCGGAAGGAAAAGTTCAAGAGTTAAGAGAACATCACTACACTTGGCAGCCCCTGTACAAAACATACTCATATATTCATCCAATCATTTAAACCTCCCTACTGACTAACAAACTAACGAAGCCTATTCCAGTCGGCTAAAAATAAGGAAAACTACAACAACCCAGCGGGCCTACACGTGGCAGTCCCTGAACCTACAAAAGGCACCAATCATCCATACATTTATCTTATTACTTATCACTCTTCACCCGGCACTCACGACCTGACAATACGTATTCCATTCAGCCAAAACTAGGAAAAAGATGAGTCAGCAGCCATGTACGTGACAATACCTGAGCAAACCATACCTGCCAGTCATCCATATCAAGCTCCCTATTGATTCAGCACTAAGAACCTGACGAAGCTTATTCCAGCCAGCTTAAAGTAAGATAAACTACAAGAAGTCAGCAAGCCTAAACATGACAACCCCGTACAAAACAAAGCACCAGTCATTCATACATTTATCTAATTTCAACCTCCATATAGACTCGACCTAACGAGGCCCATTACAGTCAGGTAAAAATAAAGGAAAGCTACACATCAGGAGGCCTACACTCGAGTCCCTGTACAAAAACAAACCACCGATTATCCATGCATTTATCTAATCATTTCAGGCTCCCTCTTAAGAACCTAAATAAAGAAGTTAATGAAGCGACGAAGCCTACTCCACTCAGCGACAGGTGAAGTGAGGCAGTGTACAGGTGAGGGGGAGCAAAGGATAGAATTGGAGTGGTGGGTGGTGTACAGGTAAAGGTTGTAAGAGTACTTGGTGCACCAGGTGATAACACACGCCTGTGACGCCAGGTGACTCTTATCACCACGTCGACGCTGCTTACTTGAGCGCCCAGGTGAGGGGGAGGAGGAGGCGGAGGCGGAGGCGGAGGCGGAGGAGGAGGGAGGGAAGGAGGAAGGGAAGGAGAAAAAGGAAGATGACGCAAGGAATGAGAATGACGTTTATTAATATCAAAGGAAATTGCTATCCTTCCTGTGTGTGTGTGTGTGTGTGTGTGTGTGTGTGTGTGTGTGTGTGTGTGTGTGTGTGTGTGTGTGTGTGTGTGTGTGTGTGCGTGCGTAATTGGTACACAGCACAATGGAGTAGCTTTTCAGGCCTCATTTTGATGACGTGTTAAAGACTGATAAGAGAGAGAGAGAGAGAGAGAGAGAGAGAGAGAGAGAGAGAGAGAGAGAGAGAGAATTTCAGAAACGCCATAAAAATACCTCACCTTCCCGGATTCGAGTTAAATTCAGGACACGCCCGCACCTGAGGAACAAACACACACCGCACACACTTTCTCTACTCTCTCTCTCTCTCTCTCTCTCTCTCTCTCTCTCTCTCTCTCTCTCTCTCTCTCTCTCTCTCTCTCTCTCTCTCTCTCTCTCAATCGTCACCTAATCTCGTTTAATCAATATAATCGTAATCTATCAATCAGTACTACGGGTGAGAAAATTTTTACCTGATGGGAAGATGATTGGATATGGTCATGAGAGAGAGAGAGAGAGAGAGAGAGAGAGAGAGAGAGAGAGAGAGAGAGAGAGAGAGAGAGAGAGAGAGAGAGAGAGAGAGAGTGATTAATGTTACTTTCGTATACCAAATCTCTCTCTCTCTCTCTCTCTCTCTCTCTCTCTCTCTCTCTCTCTCTCTCTCTCTCTCTCTCTCTCTCTCTCTCTCTCTCATGACCGTGTTGTGGTTTCTGCCCACTTTAATTGTTTACTTGTGTATTTGATTGTCTGAATTTGGTTTGTTATCTGGAACACACACACACACACACACACACACACACACACACACACACACACACACACACACACACACACACACACACACACACACACACACACACACACACACACACACACACACACACACACACACCTTTATATATACATGACCTAATTGAATAGATAAGACATAACAGGTAAACATCTTGTGATTGAGAGAGAGAGAGAGAGAGAGAGAGAGAGAGAGAGAGAGAGAGAGAGAGAGAGAGAGAGAGAGAGAGAGAGTGTGTGTGTGTTACTTGGGATTCATTATACAAAAGTGGTTAATTCGCAGATATTTTATACATACGTAGTTACCCCCCCTCTCTCTCTCTCTCTCACACACACACACACACACACACACACACACACACACACACACACACACACACACACACACACACAGATAATAACAGAAGACACCATCGATAACAACTCCTTGGGTGCCGATTATAAATTTGAGTGTTAGAGAGAGAGAGAGAGAGAGAGAGAGAGAGAGAGAGAGAGAGAGAGAGAGAGAGAGAGAGAGAGAGAGAGAGAGAGAGAGAGAGAGAGATCAATAGAAGTAAGTTAACACATTCTTCTCAATAATTACATCACTTTTCCTCTAAAGATTAAAGTCTCAGTCAGCAGCTTGGGGAACATTCGCCTTAATCACTGCCTCGTAAAGGTGAAAGATGTGGTTGTTTTTATTCTGGCTGAGGTGAAGTTAATAACGTCTCAAATGGACCTGTTTTTATCGCTTGGTTTTATTTCAAGATGTGTCAGAGCTGTTTTGTTTTCATTAGAAGAAGACGTAAGAAATATCTGTTTTTTTTTTTTTTTTTTTTTTCAGTTGACAATCTTGACAATGTTACAAGTGCGTCTCTTTTTATTGCCCAATTTTACTTCAAGATGTACCAGAGCTATTCCAATACAATACAACACAAAAATTACCCTTTTATCTATTTATTTATTTTTTACCTATAATTATTTAAAAAAATCTCGATATGAACTGAAATTGATAAAAATATGATTATTACTTCCACCAAATGTTTCTGTTTTGAATGCTAAGGTTTCCATGACGTAGCAGAATTTCCTCGTTTTCATTACAGGGAAACATAAAATATCCCTTTTTTATGTATACGTATATGGAGGGCCAGGATCGTGAAGGCTTTTTGTTTGTTTGTAGCTTTCCTTGTATTATGTTCTTATGTTTTCAGTCACACTCAGGCCCGTACCCAGAAACGCTTTTGCTCCGTCACCACAACTGTTTTCCAAGGCCACATAGATAATAAGTCAGGTTCTGAAGTGTTTTTCCCGTTATTCATGTAGAAATCTTGTTAATATTTCACTATAACCGTAGAAACACCCCTAAAACCTCGTGTCCCTTGAACTAGAGAGAAGAGATTCATAATGAGATGAGAGTCGAGGCAAGGCGCTGGTCAGGACTGTTCAAGTAGCAGCTGGCGGAAAAAAATAAAAATAATAAATAAAAAAATCAACCCTTGAGTGCTTTTTCAATTTATCTGTGGCAAACTCAGAATTAGGATATATCAATAATTGTGTTCAATTTAATGTGAGTGTGGGAAGTTAATTGTAACCACTCAGAAGATTAGGTCGTGCCCCATTCAATATTTGACTACCGCTTTCGACCCTTTTCTGGGACTGGCATCTCAGTGGGCTTTTTTTTTGGGGGGGGGGGTTGCCCTTGTCCAGTGTCCCCCTTCATAAAAAAAAAAAATAAAATAAAAAAAATCCTCCAGCCAGCCTTTCAGATGGACACTCGCCTCTACTGCCGTGTTGTTCAGCCTAATAAAGCCTCGTTAAAGAAAGTGTCTGTTCGTGTTCCATGGTTACTACTGTATGTGCTTACGAAATTTTACATAATTATACTTTAATTCAAATCGATCGTTTATATCATCTGAGTCAGTCATATGATAGGTGTTTAATTGAATGGAATGAACGCCCTGTAATTCACCAATGTGCTCAATTCAGTTAATTAAGTGAGCAAATACGTGTGTCTTAAGGTAGTAAACCTTTTCTCTGACAGTTTGTAGGAGCTCATCAGGAAATGTAAACGCAAATAATATATGAAATTTCAGTTTATCGCTACGTATAAGCGTTTACAGGGGAAGACTGGAGCTAAAATGAATGTAGTGCCCATCCAACAATTTCATTTTCATTACCCAGCCGCACTGTCATAGAAAATTTAAGTCATGACGTAGATAAGCACTCCGCTTCACCGTTACCTTTCCTGATCCAACTGTTGTGTGATAAATGTCAGCAAAACAAGGGAATTCAGAAACCGTTCGCTTCACTTCATTACTTTCCTTACTCTCACTGCGATAACCAACAATTCACAACATTAGGAGCAATGTATGAAGTTCTTATAAGCATTTACAAGAAAGGAGGGGGATGAAGAAAAGAATATATTTTGACTTTTCTGGCCAGTACAGTGTTTGGAGGTGGCTGTTGAACGAGAAAAGGAGTCTCAAAAGGAATAAAAGAATAGATTTATGCAATTTCTAGGCTTTATAATGTTTGGAAGTGGCTATGAAACAAGAAAATAAGCCTGAAAGTGGCTAGTGAGTAAGGAAAGATGTTCCAAATAGGAGTAAAAGGGTTGAAAATAGCAAACTACCTTTTAAGAATGCTCGATACACCTTGCCTGAGAAACGGACAGAGATGAATGGCGCCACCTGACCCAAGCACCTCCAAGCAGCAGCCATTATGTGTCGCCGGCGCCTCCTCCTCTCGTGAGTGAGGTGCAACTTTGAATGCGGTAGTTTATTTGAGTTTATTTTCGTCTTATTTCAGTCTGGCGTGTTTGTTTTGATGGCTGTGGGAGTGTGAGGGGGAGGGGAGGGAGAGTATAGAACTGGTGTTGTTGTTGTTGTTGTTGTTGTTGTTGTTGTTGGTTGTGGTGGTGGTGGTGGTGGTGTTATAATTATTATATTATTGTTTAGCGATTATATTGTTGTTGCTGTTGTTGTTTTTGTTTTTGTTGTTATTATTGTTATTTTTGTTATTATTATTATTATTATTATTATTATATATTATTATTATTATTATTATTATTATTATTACTATTATTATCATTATTATTATTATTATCATTATCATGATCATTACTATTATCGTCATCACCATAATCATCACCATCATCATTTCCGTCAACATTCTCGATACCTCTCATTGTCTGTTTCCTTTGAGCTTACGGGAAAATTTTTTCGCGTGTATTACCTCTTGTGCTGGAAAGTTACCTGCGACTGCTGACAGGTAACTCATTGAGACATCGCTCTTAACAACGCTTGATGGAAAGACTACCTTAATTGTTACTACTGTTTTTCATCATTCCCTCCCCCGCGTGGTGGAAGGAGAGCTCAGCCACGCACACCACAGCTTGCTGGATGGTACTTCCGCCGTGTTCTCTTCAAGCATCGCAAAAGGACAACGAAAAGAGAAAGTGAGGGAACCGTATTTTGATCCTCACAACGACACAAGGTGTGGCGCCTTGACCAGGTCACCGTCACGCACCTTCACGAGGGCCCTCAGCCTGGTGTGTGGATGGTTTAGTGATGGTGTGTGCATGGTACGCTTATGTTCACATCTGTATACCATTGTCTGTGTTCACCAAGAGTTACTTGCACCACCACCACCACCACAACCACCATCACACCACACCACACCACACCACACCCACACCACACCACACCACCACCACTCGCCTGAAAGCCTCTGGGCTCAGCTTCCCGCCGCAAGGAGTGCTGTGTCTTGCCTGGTCGTGAGCTTTGTCGGAAAACTGGCCCAAGGTGGCAGAGGACAATGGTGGCTGTGACGCGACTGCCCCGCACCACAGCTCTCGCAGGCTGAGTCACCAGCAGGCTGCCTGAAGGGCGTCACGTCCTGCAGAACTTGGTGAATGGTGAATCTCACCTGCCCCCGCCTTGCCATGAGCGTCTGGACGGCACTTGCTAGGGTTCTGGAGCATCTTGTGTTGGTGGCAAGCGGGTCAGGACGGAGCGGGGCGGGACGGTGCCAACCTGGCCACGTGAGGCCATCTTGGGTCACTGCCAAGGTGCCGCGCGGGGCCGGGGCTGGGCGGGGCGGGGTGGGGGCGGGTCTGGGCAGGCTGGAAGGTCTGGTTTGCCACCTGTTGCTGCGTGCTGCTGCTTGTGGCAGCCGCGGGCCGGCAGCTTCCCAGCGGCTGCCTCTGGACTCTTCGCATAGGCTCACCCTTCCAGGTAGCTTTTCCCGTGGATGCGATAGTTGGATGAGATAAGATTTTAGTGTGTGCTCACGCACAGATAGCACCGATAGCGGATCCGTCTCGCCATGGCCGAGAACAATCATTATATACCCTCTGAGATAAAATGATAAAACACTAATCTTTCCAGGACTATCTTTCCCGGGGATGATCGCTGCCCTCCAGTTACTCCCTGGAATCTGGAAGCGCTCGCCGCGTCGCCGCCTCCCACGCCACTCAGGCATTGCATGCAGCAGTGGCATGGGAAGGCATCGTGACGGGCGCGCGGCACTCACCTGTTGGCGCTGCGTTGAGGCTGGAGTGCCGGCCGCGACTAGCGGGGGTCCCGCGGTGCCTGGCGGCGGGGGGGGGCACCTGGCGGGAGGGGCAGCAGGTGGGGGAGCAGCTCGGCGCGGTGCGCTTTCTTTCCTGCGGCAAGTGCGGCGCCCGGAAGGAAGGGGAAACGAAAGGTGCGCGCGTGCGTACGTGTGTGTGTGTGTGTGTGTGCGTGTCGCTAGCGGCCACACGCGTGTGTTAGTGAGGGAGACAGTGAAAAGGTGACGTATTCCAGGAGTGTGGGCCCTTGCTGAGCCAAAGTGAGGGCCACACCACTACCTCCTCCTCCCTCCTCTCCTCCTCCTCCTCCTCCTCCTCCTCCTCCTCCTCCTCCTCCTCCTCCTCCTCCTCCTCTTCCTCCTCCTCCTGTTCAGCTAATCAGCATCGGGCGTTCCTGTGCCCGGATCGTTACGGCTCACACTACCGCACATAGGCAATCACATAATAACCTTTATGTTCAGGGGGTGCGATGGTCGCAGCGGTGCGGGCCACAAGGGCACAGCGACGCGGGTGTTGGTGTGCCTTGGTGCCGGGGACCGAGGGGGCGTCAGGCTGGGGCTCGCTCCTCTGTCCGCCTCGAGTGCTGGTAAACAGGGCGTCGCCTTATCATGCTCTGATATCGCTTATCGCGCGCCTTATGGTGCCCATCGGTGCCACTGGCTGTGGCTGTTCCAAAAAGTGTCGGCGGCGCCGTGGGACGGCCCAGCCCCTACCTGAGCGATGCGGACAGCTGGTGGGCGATCGTTGTGGCACTGATACCCCCGTCCCCCCTGCCCCGCCCCGCTCCCCGCTCTGTCCCACCCCTGTTCGTACGCAGTTCAGGTAAATGAATTACCTCCAATAAAGTGGAAATGAATCCGTTAGCGAAAAGCGGCGTCGAGGGCCACTGCTGCCGCCGCCGCCGACTGTTTGCGCCGCTGTTTGGCGCCAAAAGTCGCGGTACCGCGCCTCACTTCCGCTTTGCCTGCTGGCCAGAGGTCGCGTGGAGGGGGGGAGGGAGCGACACACACACACACACACACACACACACACACACACACACATTAAATGTAACCACGTAATGTGGTGTCTGCCCATGCCCATTCTCCTCCCACCCTCCCACCCTCCCTTCATCCCTTGCCCGGATCGTGGAATCAGGAGTTCACGTGTCCTGCCCTCGGCATCACCTGGGGGCTGGAGGGAAGGAGGGGGAGGGATGGAAGCAGGGAGGGAGGGAGGGAGGGAGGTAATACAGACTTTGGCAAGGCATCACGCGGCGGGCACTGGATCATGTGAGGCGGACACCTCCAGCAGGCAGTGGTCGGGAGTGCCAGCCAGTGAGTGAGACGGCGACGCAGCGGAAGAGTGATACTGGCGGTCAATGGAGGGGTGGAAGGGAGCGGGGACGAGGTTCAGACAATGGATTTTTCACCTCGAGTACTGACCAAAAAATATTCTCCACCTCAACTACACATTGTCTTGCTCTAAGTCGCACCTGCCCACAGCAGCAATCATAACTTGGCATTACATAGCATAGAAAACGCAATTATCGTTCCTTCTCTTTCCTTTTTTGCTTTAGTCCTTTCATTGCTTGGTTATTTTTCTTATCACCGACGAGAATGGGGTACAATCTTAAATAATTTTCTACCCTATTAAAAAAAAGAAAAATGAAATAGACAATAGACAATAGTGTACTGGAGACTTACAGTTTTATACCTTAGAAAAAAAAAGATGAAATAGACTATAGACGATAAGTTACTACGGTCTTAGTCTCATCCCATGGAAAAAATTAGATTAACATTTTTACTCTCTCTTTCTTTATATGTTTCCATGCAAAGAAGGACAACCATAACAATAATTAGTATAGCAGAGGAAAGGAAATTGAATAGAGGAAGTATCTCTGGAAATCTTACGTAAGGCAACGCTTCGTGATTGGCTGCGATGGGTAACAAGCCAGCCAATGGGAGGACAGCAGTCGGCCTCCTTGAGATGACACTCCTTGCCAACATGCGAGATAAGAGTGAACGATGAAGTAATAATAGTCACTCTGCTGATCACCACACTAACACGAGACGAGACGGACACTTGTATGAGTGCTGGAGTGGGCGTGTTGGAAATGTACGGCGGTGTTTGAGTACGCTTTGTTACCGTCAGTAAACTTAGGAGATGGATGAAGAAGAAGAAGAAGAAAGAAGAGGAAGATCCATAAAAATTCAATAAAAAGTCTTGTACTAAAGTAAACCAACAACAAAAAAAACTACGAAAGGGATGAAAATCTGCTTTCATTATCTTTTTATCACATCAATGACAAAAAAAAAAAAAAAACAGCCAGTACTACATAAACAATACCAAAAGTCCAGTGTGGAAACAAGTCTCACCAGTGTCTGAAGAAATAACAGAAATTTAACAAGGAGCGTTAGAATAAGGAAGGAACGAGCACGTATTTACAACAACCTGCATCACAGAAATAACGTAGACTCACTCTCCAGATTCGTCGTCTCATCTCTGCTACTTGTAATGGGTGCTGCTTGAAGTCACTGATTTTCGAGAGTGTTTGCGTGATTCTAATGTTGGTTTAGCTTGCACTCTACACTTCTGTCAGGCTCTAGTGGAAGTTATTCGGGTTTTCAAGGGTGTTTCCATGATCCTAGTGATAGTTTTACATTTCTCTCAGATTATAGTGGAAATTGTTAGTTTTCAAGGATGTTTTCCATGATTAAGGATAGAGTTCAGCAAGGATTCTATGCTTCTTCAAGATTCTAGTGGAACTTGATGAAGTTTTCATGGATATTTCCATGATTATAATGATAGTTCTACAAGGATTTCACTTTTCTCAGATTATAGCGAAAATGATAAGTTTTCAGGGGTGTTTTCCATGAGTCTGTTAATAGTTTAACAAGGAATTCCACACTTCTATCAGGCTCTAATGGAGGTTATTTGATATTTCGAGGGTGTTTTAATGATTCTATTGATAGTTTACCAAGTTTTTCCTTCAATTCTAGAGCCTGACAGTTGTCAGGCTCTGGTGGAAGTTATTGGAGTTTTCAAGGGTGTTTCCAAGAATTCTACATCATCAATGCGAAAAGCACTCGAGAGAACCTGACTGATCGTGCGTGTGGCCTCTGAAAATTATCTTGATGGAAGAACAAACGCTTCAAAACACAGATCGTGGTGGTGCGTGGCGTGGGAAGGAACTCTGTCACCTGCTCCCTCAGTTCCCAACCCTCCTAGTGCCCACTCCTAGTATGTCCTTCTCTTTATTAGGTATTTTTTTTCCAGCTTTAAAAAAAAATAGTAATTTTGTGGAACATTTTGTCTAGTCTATTTTCTGTGCCTTAGTATGTCAAGATTTTCCTTGTTCTAAGCTTTCCTTTTCTTAATTCGAGTTTCCGTAATTTTATCTCATATGAGAAGAAAAAAAAATTAGGGTGTCATATATTTTAATTTAATTAGCATTGCAATGTCTTTTAGTTCCAGAAAGGAATTAGAAATGTACTTAAGTTTTACTGGTTTGAAAGTGCATTTTTTTTTTATTTATTTATTTATTATTATTATTATTTATTTATTTTTTTTTTTATGGAATTTGGTTAAGTGTGAACTGCAAATTTTAAATCCATACCTAATAAGGAAGCTCAGTCTGTTATGAAACTTTTTATGATACGTTCACTCTATATCCATGAAGTGCATCCATTGTCATTAAATATCTCTCCGTCTATCTATCTATCTATCTATCTATCTATCTATCTATCTATCTATTTATCTATTGTTATTG
Organism: Scylla paramamosain; assembly: GCF_035594125.1. Classification (NCBI taxonomy): domain Eukaryota; kingdom Metazoa; phylum Arthropoda; class Malacostraca; order Decapoda; family Portunidae; genus Scylla; species Scylla paramamosain. The sequence continues at coordinate 13,982,325 of NC_087184.1, forward strand.
TCAAGTTTAACGACTGTCTCAAGTGAATGGACAATGTGGAATGGACAAGTTAAACAAGGAGGTGTGTTGTCACCATTGTTGTTTTTAGTATATGTGGATGATATGTTAAATAAGGTATCTTCTCAGAAAATTGGATGTGGGGGTGGGCATACATGTGAGTCATGTGATCGCTTATGCGGATGATGTGGTGGTGGTGTCGCCCTCTGCTGGTGGACTCCAAAGGTTGGTAAATACTGTGGTCACTGAAGGGAAGGCGTTATATTTGTCTATTAATAGTGAAAAATCTGTATGCGTGATATTTAAAAATTCAAGTCATTATGAAATAGATACAAATATATATTTGGGAAATGAAACATTCAATGTAGTTAGTGAACATAGCTATCTGGGTATATATACTAGACTGTAGTCTTTATAATGATTTAGATATTATAAGATGCAGAAGAAAGTTTTTATAATGAGTTTAACTGTATTTTGAGGAAATTTAGTAATACCAGTTCAAATGTGTTTTTTAAAGTTGTTTAGTTAGTTGTTATTTAGTTATTGCTTGAATTTTAATGGTGCTGAATTGTGGTTTCATAATAAAGTCATCAGTGGCAATGAAACAGTTCGCTGTTGGTTATCATAAAACCATTACAAAACTTATGAATATGAAGTGTTATGAAGGTGACCACAGTGCGTGCAAAGACTGTGGATTGATGATATTTAGACACTTGATTAACTGGTTAAGAATAAACTTTTTATATAGAACACTTACAAAACCATGCATGTTTATCAATAAGGTTTGTTACTACATGTTGCACAGTGCTTTTATTGTGCAGGACACTGAATAAGATATTTTTATTACTTATGATTTTAAGAATGTTTTAGCTAATAATATTAGTGCCCATAAAATCAAGAATTTTACTTCTACAAAACCATGAGCCAGCTTTGCGTTAAAGATATGTTATATATTTTGATTCTTTCTTAATTTTAATTATGTAGAAAGTGTTAATATACTTTTTATGAAGTAAAAATGTGGACTGAACCATCCAGGTATCAGCCTCGTTCAGTACCTCTTACCAGGAACATGAGTCACTCCACACGCTGACTTGTTATCCTCCTCCTCCTCCTCCTCCTCCTCCTCCTCCTCCTCCTCCTTGTCGTGGTCAAGTAAGGTCTTATCTTGTCCCGATAAAACGAGCCCTCCTTGGTTTGTCAGAATAACATTAGAATAGGAAAAAAGTATCTTTGTCTATGAGCTCTCCCTGTGATGTGTTGTTAACGTTTTATCTATTTATTTCATTATTGTTTGTATGTTTGTTCGTTTTTGTGGTGGTGGTGGTGGTGGTGGTTTGGTTTGTCAGTGTAGTAGGTGAATTGGTGGTGAGGGTGATAGTGGTGGTGATAGTGGTAGTAATGATAGTAGCAGAAGTAGTAGTAGTAGCAGTAGTAGTAGTAGTAGTAGTGATAGTTGTTGTTGTTACTATTGTTCTTGTATATGTAATGGATTGCTTGTTTGTTGTTAAAATTATAATAAAAATGATAATGATGATAATGATAATGATAAAAGTAGTAATAATAATAATAGTAATAATAGTAATGATAATAATAATAATAATAATAATAATAATAATAATAATAATAATAATAATAAATATTATTATTATTTTTATCATTATTGTTACTATTATTATTATTATTGTTATTATTATTATTATTATTATTATTATTATTATTATTATTATTATTATTATTATTATCATCATCATCATCATCATCATCATCATCATCATCATCATTATTATTATCAACATCATTACTACTGTTATTATTATTATTATTATTATTATTATTATTATTATTATTATTATTATTATTATTGTTATTTTTTTTATTATTATTATCATTATCATCATCATCATCATTATTGTTATTTACTACCACCACCACCACCACCACCACCATTACTACTACTACTACTACTACTATAGCTGTGTTCCATCAACCTTCTCGTACTAATCCAACCGTTTCACTGACAAGTTATGAAGTGGATGGACGAGAAACAGTGCTAACCATCACGCTGGGGCACCCCTCCTTCTCCTCTCCCCCCCCTTCCCTCTCCCCTTACCTTCTTCACATGGTAATCTCTCCTCTCCCACCTTCATAACCTCCCAGCCCCTACCGTTGCTTAACCCCTTCCATACCTCCTCCTCCTCCTCCTCCTCCTCCTCCTCCTCCTCCTCCTCCTCCTCCTCCTCCTCCTCCTCCTCCTCCTGTCAGTGCCCTCTTGTGGTGGGAATGTGTGATTACATTTTTGTTTAGGTAGTACGTACATAAATACATACATATAATCATATATACACACACACATTTACACATGTACACAGACACGTCATTACATACATACATACATACAGACAGACAGACAGACAGACAGACAGGCAGACAGACTGACATACAAACCTAGTATTTTAATAATTTGTACGTTTATGAAATCTCTATGCGTAATTTTGGGGGTAAACTTATTTGCTCTCTCTCTCTCTCTCTCTCTCTCTCTCTCTCTCTCTCTCTCTCTCTCTCTCTCTCTCTCTCTCTCTCTCTCTCTCTCTCTCTCTCTCTCTCTCTCTCTCTCTCTCTCTCTCTCTCTCTCTACTCACCAGACAGTCTCATGTTTGTATTTTCCCTTGTTCCTCTTTATCACATTTCTCCATTTCTCATTTTCACTCACATTTCTTCTTTTGGATATTTTTTTTTTTGTTTTCTCGTGTCCATTATTTGTTATTTATTTTCTTTTTCTTTCATTCACATTGTTCATTGTTTTATTTTCATATTGCTTTTCATTTCTTTTTATTTCCTTTGGTTTCTCATCACCTTCATCTTATCTTTTTTTTTTTTTTTTAACTGGTCCTTATTCAA
>NC_087184.1:13990219-14027719 GCF_035594125.1 Scylla paramamosain
CATAAATCAAAGTAAAAAAATAAAATAAATATAAAAAAACAGAATAATAATTATAATAGAAACATATTTATAATCGACACCAAATTTGAATCATCTCTAGAACCTAAATTTTGATTATCTGAGTTTATTTATTTATTTATATATATTTTTTTCACTTTTCCTTCACTAATCACGTAAATAGAATAATTTGTTTACGCTCAAGACCTAAGCAGCGTCGCCCCGGAATTATATAGGCATAGAGGCGAGGACATCCCAAATTAGAGTGGTTTCCCCCTTCAGCGTCACCATTCCGTTTTCTTTGGGGTGGCTGTGGGGGCGCGATAGGCCAATCAGGGGCCAGGGTGGGACTTGAACTATCGTAGGTCGACTATCTTTCTCTCTCACCATTTATAGCATTTATCATATCTTTGTTTTACGCTGACCTTGATAAAGCAGGAATAAAAGAGAGGAGAGGAAGGCTGGGAGTCAGTAGGGAGGGTGACTCTTGCGGCGAAGGGAACCAGGACACAGAGACAGAGACAGAAAGACACGGCCAGGCAGAGAAAATTAACGGCTGAAAAAAAAAATAGACAAGTTATCCGTTTCGTTTGGGTGTAAAAGAAAATGGGTGCTGATTTCTTTCCTTCCGTGTTTTTCGTGTTATCATTTTCTTCTGAACAGTCAGGAAGGAATTGTGGCGAGTGGACGAAATGTTTGATAAAGCGAGACAAGAAGGGGATAGGAGAAGAGAGGAATAAGGGAAAGGACACTAATGAGACTTAAATAATGGTGACTCGGCAACACCGCATCGATCCTTATCAAAAACTCTTCATCACACGAAAAAATGAAAGAAAAAAAAAGTCACTCGTCCGCTGCTCTTTGTTATCGTGGAGTGTGTGTGTGTGTGTGTGTGTGTGTGTGTGTGTGTGTGTGTGTGTGTGTGTGTGTGTGTGTGTGTGTGTGTGTGTGTGTGGCAATATATGTGTGCTACGTGTGTGTGTGTGTGTGGCAATATATGTGTGTGTACGTGTGTGGCCAACAGGTGTGTGTGTTTGTGTGTGTGTGTGTGTGTGTGTGAAGCAGGTACAAAACAGATAAGTGTTTTTTTTTTTATCTTCTTTCTTCCTTATCTTTCTTTCATTTTTCTGTTTTCTTTTTTTCCTTGACATGAGTACACACCGCAAAGCTTCGCCTTCTCAGGGACGCGGCGGAAAGCAAGTGACGTGAGTTGTTGTTGTTGGAAAAGAGAGTTTGTGAATGCGCGCAGTGACAATGCTAAGAATAGGAAGGTGATATTTGAGTGACTGCATTACTGAGGAGAAAACTCACTTAGGAAAACACACCTCGAAGATAATAACTATGAAAAAACTGGAAGGAAGAAAGATGGCTAAAAAATAATAATGAAAGAAAACTAGAAACTTTTAATACATATAGTTTGGAACGAGAAAAAAAAAACTTAAAATTATAAATGAGAGAAAACTACAAACTTTGAATACACTTAGACTGGTACCACAAAAATGAAAAAAAAGCTAAAAAGAAAGAAAAAAGGAAAAGAAATCAGCGAAGGAAACCAAGACAATAACTCAGCAATATTCACAGTATTTGAAAAGATTAACATTGTATTCTTTCACTAACGATGTATTAAATTAATGTAAAGAGAAAGATTGTGTTTCTGTAGCGATATTTACCTCCCTGTTGTTGTCGTCATTGTCGTCATCGTTGTTGTTGTTGTTGTTGTTGTTGTTGTTGTTGCTGTTGTTGTTGTTGTTGTTGTTGTTGTTGTACGCCTCATGACTAACTTTATTTGCATCCATGGCCTCGACCTCAGCTTACCTGTCCTTACCTGTCCTTACCTGCCATCACCTGTCCATACGTGTCTCCTCCCATACCAGCAGGTGAGTAGTGACACCTGGACACCTGCATTACTAACGGCACCCTGCAGATAGTGACTGAGGCGTGGAAGAAGGGCACAGCGGTAGATGATGATGGTGATAGTAATGATAATGATAAGAAGGAGGAGTAGGAGTAGAAAGATAAGGAGAAGAAGAAGAAGAAGAAGAAGAATGAGGAGGAGGAGAAGATGAACGAAAGGAGGAGAAAAAGGAGTAGAGGGATGAGAAGGTGATAGAGAAACAATCATAACAGTCTCTCTCTCTCTCTCTCTCTCTCTCTCTCTCTCTCTCTCTCTCTCTCTCTCTCTCTCTCTCTCTCTCTCATAAATAAACACCCTCCGCCCACTCCTGACAGCAATAGGAAGCCCCGCCCACGCCACGCCCACGATGATCGTAAGTGGGCGGGGCAAAAGTGCACGCGCCACCTTCTGACGGGAGGAAGAGGAAGAGGAGGTGAGGACTCAATACCACCACCACCACCACCAACCACCACCACCACCACCCTGCAAAATATCAGATCATGTCAAAATTCACTCTGTCATCTCTCTCTCTTCTACGCCCTTGAGTGGTGGTGGTGGTGGTGGTGGTGGTGGTAGTGGTGGTGGTGGTGGTGGTGGTGGCGGCGGCGGCGGCGGAAGGAGAGAATTTCCAATATAGTTTCCGCTTTGATTCGTTTTCCGTTTTCTTTTTTTACCTTCCTCTTCCGTTTTTTGTTGTTCCGTTTGGTGTTTGATTATTTTCTGCTCTCATTTTCTATTTGTTTATCTGTTTATTTATTTATTTATCTACTTATCTACTTATTTTTCTTTTCTAGTGTGTTCTTTTGTGTACTATTTTTTTCTCTCACTTTTTCTTTCTTTTTCTTCTTTTTTTTCGTGCATTTCTTCTCATCATTTTTATTATTTTCTTCTCCCTTTCATTTTCCATAAGGTGTGATTGAGTGAAGTTCTGTCTCTATTTCGTCGTCTTTTTTTCTCCATTCATCGTCGTTTCTTTTAGTTTTTCAGCTCCTTATAGTTGATGTTTTCCTTTTTTTTTCCTTCTTTTCATTTATTTTCTATTTTTTTTTTTTTATTTAGGAAGTTAGGAGTATAGTTTCCCTTCGTTCGTTCGTTTTCCTTTCAACTTTTATTTTCTTTTTGCGGCAAATGTAAAATTTCTACTTTTTTTCTTTTACATTTTTATCTTGTTTTTTTTTTAGAAGATAAAATGAAGAGAAAGAAAATTAAACTACTTATTTATGTTTTGTTTGTTAATTTATTTATCTTATTTATTTGCGTCGTATTTTCATTTATCATTATTATTATTACTATTATTATTATTATTATTATTATTATTATTATTATTATTATTATTATTATTATTATTTTGCTTGACACTTTTTCCGTATATTTTTTTCGATGTTTGTGTCTTTGTTTCTTAGTCTTGGTTGTTAAAAAAAAGTAAATTGAAAAAAAAAATCGAGCCTGTCTTAAACCGGATATTCGATTATGCTTTCTCGAAATATGCGAATTCAATCAAATGCTACAAATCTTAATGTGCCAGGTTTTCTCAATATACGAGAAAAAAATCCCTATTATCTGAGTAGCGGCGGTGGTGCGACGGGTTGGTGAGGTACCTTTTCCAACACTCTCTCTCTCTCTCTCTCTCTCTCTCTCTCTCTCTCTCTCTCTCTCTCTCTCTCTCAATTACATTTCTCTCTGCTTTTAAAATGAAGATTGAAATGCGTGAAAATTATACAAAAAATAAAAGAACGTCAAGTAAAAGCGAGAGAGAGAGAGAGAGAGAGAGAGAGAGAGAGAGAGAGAGAGAGAGAGAGAGCACATCTTATCAAGGGGCCGGCGCTCCCCTCGTCAGGCTAATGCGTCCTATCACTGCTATCGCCACCTCCCTTCACCTGGAGGAGGAGGAGGAGGAGGAGGAGGAGGAGGAGAAGAAGTCTCGTGGCGCGTGGCCGAAGGAGGAGTAGGGGAGAGTTTAAAAGCCAGGAGGAACGGAAGATATAGATAAAAGAGAGGAAGGTTGATAGGCGGTAAGAGCTTTTATAAATAGAGAGAGAGAGAGAGAGAGAGAGAGAGAGAGAGAGAGAGAGAGAGAGAGAGAGAGAGAGAGAGAGAGAGAGAGTTAGGCTTAGTTAGGATGTAGGTAAATGTTGTTAAAGGGAAAATAATACACATGGAGAAGGAGGAGGAGGTGAAGGAGGAAGACGAGGAGGAGGAGGAGGAGGAGGAGGAGGAGGAGGAGGGTCATATGGTAATAGCATTCGGAGGAAGGTGAGAAAGGAAAGGAAGAGGAGGGGGAGGAGGAGGAGGAATAGAGGGAATAAAACGTGCAAGAAGAAAAAGGGAGGGAAAAGGAAGGGAGAAAAATTAATGAATGAACGAGGGAGAGGAGTGGAGGGGAAGAAAGGGGAGGAAAAGGAGGAGCAGGAGGAAACGAAAGAGGAGAAAAGAAATAAATAATGCAGAATAAAGTTAAGGAATTGTACGTAGGAGGAGAAGAAGAAGAAGAGTAGGAGGAGGAGGAGGAGGAGAGGTTGAAGAGGAGAAAAGAGAAATATCCAAATAAAGCAGGAAAAGTACGGCATTGTAGGAGGAAGAAGAAAAGGAAGAAAAAGGAGGAGGAGGAGGAGGAGGAGGAGGAGGAGGAGGAGGAGGAGGAGGAGGAGGTACTAGTAATGGTGGTGCTGGAGGTTGAAAGTGCATAGGAGAACTGAGGGGGAAGAGAGGAGACAGGCTAGGGGAGGAGGTGGAGTGAGGGGAGAGAGGGAAGAGAGAAGGGGAGGCAAGGGAAGAGAGAGAGAGAGAGAGGGAGAGGGAGAGAGGGGGAGGGCGAGTAGTGTGTATAAACAAGGCGATAAGGAAAGAGTGGGTGGGCTAAATATATGTGTATGAGGCGAGTGAGGGCTACCTGGGGCGGCCATTCATCCCCTCATTCCTTGACCCTCACTGGCTGGAAATAAACAAACAGAGATAAATAAAAAGTAATAGCAAGGAGGAGAAGGAGGAGGAGGAGGAGATGGATGAAGATAATTATGTTGTTTACTGTTTTCATTTCATTACTACTACTTCTGGTGCTGCTGCTGCTGCTTCTGCTGCTGCTGCTGCTGCTGCTGCTGCTGCTGCTGCTGCTGCTGCTGCTGCTGCTACTACTACTACTACTACTACTACTACTACTACTACTACTACTATATTTCTTGTTCTTTTGTTTTTTTCTTTGTTTTCTCTTTTATTCTCTTCCTTCTCTGCTTTTCCTTTTCTTCCCTTCGCTTCTCTTCTCTTTTTTCTTTTTCTACGACTACTTCTACTACTACTACTACTCTACTACTACTACTACTACTACTACCACTACCACCATTACAATAATAAATTTATACCATGAAAACTCCAAATATTCCCTGCTGTTTCCTCAGTTTTGTTACTCGGGATAAGTTTTCCATAACAGCACAATTCTGTAAACAAAACATTAATCCTTTCACTGCAGCATTCATAACACCATAAAAACAAGAGTAAATAATAAAGGAAAATAAATCACTTGCCTGGGCCACGAAAAAAAGGCAATGATTGATAATAAAAGTTAATAGATTGTTTGTGTGGACGCTGAATAGAGGGAGTAAACAGCAGACTGACTTTGACTTATCGAAGCTACAAAACTATTTCAGATAAGCTGCAATGGAAAAATGTCAAAAAAAAAATATAGATTGTAGAAAAAAAAAACTGTCAAACTGTGAAAGTATTAACACACACACACACACACACACACACACACACTACAAAAACAATTCAAGATTAACTATAATGCAAAAAAAAATGTCTGAAAGAAAAGCTGTAGCTGATTATTGGGAAAGTTATCAAGCTGTGAAAGTATTGACACATTCAGACACGCACACAGACATCAGATTATCAGCGTGCTATCAGTGTGACGAGTCGGGAGCCGCAGCAGCAGTGTAGTTAGAGTGATAATGAAAGACTGTGGTGCTAACACTTTCTTTTATCTCTTCTTATCTCACATAAAAATAGGATACAGATAGGCACAGCAAGGTCGTGACAGGGGGGACCAGAGGGGGGTAAATGGGGACAGGATTGTTAGGGGGAGGGGCTGAATATGACACAGTAAAGACCATATTCTGAAACACAAGCGCTACACCTCCACTACTTTCAAATGGCCTCAGCTGAAGTTGCAAGGGTTTTTAAGGGTGTTTTTTTTTTATGGTTGTAGTGAAAGGTTAACAATGCTTCTACATAACTAGCAGGAGAAACAGTCTTGAGAACCCGGCTGATCATCTCTGTGGCCTTTGAAAATAGTCATGGAGAGAGAGAGAGAGAGAGAGAGAGAGAGAGAGAGAGAGAGAGAGAGAGAGAGAGAGAGAGCAGAGCGTTTCAGAATTCAGCCCAAAATATGACACAAGATCATCATCACATCTATTTAAATCTACCATCGTGACCTTTTACTCATCATCATCATCATCATCACCATCATCATCATCATTCACCTATAGTCACTCATCTCAATTCTCCCCCACCTGTTTAATTAGGCAAGAAACACCTGATGAACCCTCAACAGCCCCTCATCTCCCCTCACCTCGTCTCCCCCTCATTAGCATTCCCTTAACACTAATTTGACACAGATTCCTTAAACGCTAACACCCGCCACGCCTGTCACTCCACCCACGCCCACCGCACACACACGCACACACAGGAGGAGCGTGGGGGAGGGGCGCTGGGCTGGTCGTGGTAGAGGGGAGGGGGGAGGGGTGAAAAAAAAGCTTAGAATATCCAAGACGCGAGTGAGGGAATGGACCTTTTGGAGACCTTTTTAAGACCTTTATTAGACCTTAGAATCATTATCATATGTATTCTTTTGGTACCTTTAGCTTTAGGTAGATTTGTAACTGGGGAAAAAAAAAAAAAAAAAAAAGAGGATGATACATTTTGAGGTTCAGAAAGGACACTGTACATTTGCGTGGGTCGTAATGGGTGCATTTGGAAGAGTGGAATTAAGGTGCCACTATTTCGTCACTAAAAGCAATGTATGTGGACCTTTGAACTTTTTTTTTTCTTTCTCTTCTTTTTGTAAGGGTGAGAGTATTGATCCTTATACACTCCAAATGCAGTGAAGTGTGTTTCTTTGCCTCCCTGTGTAATGTAAAGGGAAGCTCATAAAGGTCACATGTATAGTCTTAACACAAGGACGAGAACCATACACCTCCAGCCAGTTCTTAGTTAACTCGGCGGCTATAGTGACAGTGGTAGGTGCATGAAGTATATAAAGTACTGTTGTATATAAAGTATGTAAAGTACTGGTTGAAGTATATAAAGTACTGTTTGAAGTATGATGAATTACGTGCATCACTCCGTAGTTGGGTGAGTTAGTAAAGGTATTGTATGATTGTATAGACTGGATAGTTTTGTAGTAGCTGACTTGTAACCATGCATAATAAATCCGTAATCTTCTACTCCATTTCTTATTCGTTTGTGCATTAGGGAGACGGGCCTTGGAGAGAAAAAAAGAAAAAAAAAGAAAAGAAAAGTGGCCTCTCGTAATGCCACTCGAGTAGAAGCTCCAAACGAAGAAAGAAGGATTAGATGGAAATAGGTTGGTATGCTTTTGTACCGGGACTGCCACGTGTAGTCCTGATGGCTTCCTGCAGCTTCTCTTGTCTTCTGATGTTTTGGTGTGTCTTGAAGCTCCTCTTTTGAAACGGTTTAAATTACTGAACTACCACTCGGCCCAATTGCTTGTAAACGTGTAATAACCCTTCTTGCTTGTGACCAAAATAGCTGGCTAACTGTAACTAACAAGGGTGTTCTTCAGTTGCCTGGTTTATTTATCAAGTATTATGTATCTCTTGGTAAATAAGTGTTCAACCATAATCGTTTATCATTATTATTATTATTATTATTATTATTATTATTATTATTATATTATTATTATTATTATTATTATTCAGCTGTATGGGTTCAGCACCAAATTAACAACTCGCTATTGCATCAAGGCCTCTACCGTTATGTTTGTATTACGTGAATGGTCTCCCAGCTGGCCAGTCTTCCTGCATCACTGCTGTGCGTGTGGCCGTCAGGTTAGGCTAAGTTAGCTTCGTTTAAGGTAAGCTATTTCATATTAAGTCTGATTACATCAGGTCAGGTCAGGTCATGTTAGGTTTGACTCCTCACTTCTATATGTGAGGTTAGGTTGAGTTACTTTTGTCGTTCATGTTGAATTGGGTTACATCAGGTCAGGTCAGGTGATATTAGGTCGGGTCTTGGCTTGACTCGTCGCTATACGCTAGGCCATAAGGTCTTAATCAGCTTGCCCAGTGTTCTGCAGCGTGGATCCCCGCGGGTCCACTCCCCACCTCCGCTCTGTAGCACCAAAATTCAGCACATGAGTGGCCGCGGTGGCCGGGCCTCGGGTGGGAAAACACAGTTGAAGACACGCCACAGAGACTCTTGGACCGAACGAACAACGAACAACGCAAAGACTTAACACATAACCTACAGACTAGAACACTACGCTATGTCATGCCCTCCTACGCGGCACGCCAAGCCCTCTGCCGCCCCAGGCACCACATTCTGAAACACTTCTGCGCCGCACCTCCACTACTTTCAAGAGGCTCTAGTTGAAGTTACACTAGTTTTTAAGGGTGTTTTTATGGTTCTAGTGATAGATTAACAAGATTTATACATTATTAACAGGAGAAACACTCTTGAGAACCAGGCTAATCATCTCTGTGGCCTTTGAAAATAGTCGTGGTGAGAGAGCAGAGTGTCTCAGAACACGGACCCACCACTCACAAGGCGAGTCTGCCCAGCCCGCCATGATTGTCGCTACTCACTCAACGGGGAAAGTAATCCGTGACGTGTTATGCTACAGGAGGTACGACTAATGCTTGGGTCATGGCGGGTGCAATCACTTCACTTAGCGAGCTAGGCTTGAAAAATCATCAGCATCATCATCATCATCTCACTAAAGACTTACTAAACCTTAAAACAAAAGTAGGCAATAAATCTGCTTCTCTCTCACAACTCCCAAAATAACACACGCCTCACCACCACCACCACCACCACCACTACCACCACTCTGTCACGGGGCAAGACAAGGGTAAGCCTCAGGGACTTATTATGAAAGGTGGAAGCTTGCTGATATTCAAGTTAAAATCGCTCACAAATAAATTAACTGTTAAATGGAAGCTTCACAATTTGGCTTTATAAAAACGCTAACAGTCATGTGCGCGGGCTACACACACACACACACACACACACACACACACACACACACACACACACACACACACACACACACACACACACACACACACAGTGAAACACTTGAACTGTATTTAGAGTTGCACTTTCCGGCCACTTGAAACTCTCTCTCTCTCTCTCTCTCTCTCTCTCTCTCTCTCTCTCTCTCTCTCTCTCTCTCTCTCTCTCTCTCTCTCAATCTCTGGCGAATTTCATATAATCTCTAACTTCTTGACGTGGTGGGGATGGAAGTAATGGAATTGGTGGTGGCAGTGGTGGTAGTGTGGCGGTGGTAGTGGTTGTGGGGTGGTGGTGGTGGTGGTGGTGACTGCGCCACCTCGTGCCACAGCCCCAGCAGGCCGCGGGTAGGTGAAGCACGGCCCCGCAGCCTCACACTGGGGGCCTGGGCTCCTCAGGGAGTCAGCGGCTCGCTCAGCCATACTGCTGCCCTCCGCGCGCCGCACCGGCCTGGAGTCTCCCTCTAGAACCAGTAGAGGTCAGCAGACAAGCACCGCGCCGCCCCGAAGCTGTGGCGGCGCCCGGCCAGCGCGGGGCTGCCTGTTCACTTTCCCTTCCATGAGAGGTGCTCCAGGGAGTGCGTTGTGGGGGACAGGGGGGAGGGGTGCCCCTGCAGGCCGGCACCCAGGGTGCCTGATGCCACGATGTGGGGCAGCATCATCCCCGGGGAGGCGTAGTGGGGCACAGAGGAGAGGCCAGAGGCGGCGGACACGGAGATGGGCAGCTGGACCTGGCCCACGGAAGCCCCCTGCATGGCGGCGCCGCGCGTGGCGACACTGGTGGCCCCTACCACTTGGTGGGGGACGGGGTGGGTCTGGGCTAAGCTGGGAAGGTCGGCCAGACCGCTGCTGGCTCGGGGAGACAAGGGTTCGTCCTTCACGCCGTAAGGCAACGATGCCGCCGCGGACACCGAGGTGGGGGAAGTCTTCACGCTGGGCAGGGAGTAGGTGGGCAGCAGGGACGGGATGTTGGCGCCCAGCAGGGAGGTCGAAGAAGCGGCGGGCGAGGACACGTGCTGGCCGTAGGGCGAGGACGGGGAGCCGGTGCTGTACATGGCGGGGTAGGTCAGGGACGGCTCCGTCTTGATGGTGAATAGGCTGGCTGGAGAGGGAAGGAGAGGTGAGGTGCGGCAATACTGGCAACACTGTTCAGATATACTGTGATTGTTACCGCCATCTTCACACACACACACACACACACACACACACACACACACACACTTACCTGAGGGCGAGGAGGACGGCTGGTACTTGGAGGAGGAGATGGTGGCGGTGGAGGAGCTGGTGGCGGGGACAGTGGAGGAGGAAGAGGTTGTGGAATTAGCGGAGGAGGAGGATGAAGTAGTGCAGGTGGTGCTGATGCCAATCGTAGCAGAAGAGGAGGTGGTGGAGGAGGCGGAGGAGGAGGAGGAAGAGGTGGTGGTGGTGGTGGTAGTGGAGGACTGTTTGCCGTCATTCCTATTCTTGGATTTCCTTTTTCTTGTCTGCGGGAGGAAGAGGAAGAGGAGTCACGATAATTACTTCGCGGCGGTGCACTGCATACATGAACAATAAACACCTTTAACCACTCCACAAGTAATTCCACCGTAATGAAGGCAGGTCACAGCGGCAGACAACCCATCAAAGGAATAGCCAAACAGTATTTTTTTTCTTTTGAACTTTTTTCTCGAAGGATGTAATAGTTAAACAATAAATCTCTATTTCAACTATTTTTCTAGGGAGGATCAAACTAGCTATTTTTCACTTTTTTCCCTTGACTCACATGCATAAAAGACTAATAAAACCTTATCCTCGAATTCTGAATGATCCTCTTGACTTTTCTTTTAGGGTTGGCGCCTCAGCATAGTGGACCTCTCTCTCTCTCTCTCTCTCTCTCTCTCTCTCTCTCTCTCTCTCTCTCTCTCTCTCTCTCTCTCTCTCTCTCTCTCTCTCTCTAGTTCCCTTGCCCAATGCCCTTCTTACATAAACCAAATGGACAGGTGAGTAAATGAGTGAGGTGAGTGACGTACCTGAATGCTCTCCTTCTTCATGGTGATGGGTCGGTTCACGTTATGCAGCTTGAAGTACAGACCGCATGCATTGCACACCGGGTCGCCTTGGCTGTTGCGGCGCCACAGGGAGGTGACCGTGGTGTGGCAGTTGGTACAGATCTGGCTGGACCGCCGCTGCCCAGACTGACGGAGAGCACAGTTGTTGTTACCTTTGTTGCTGGTGTTATCTAAAAGTTATGTTCAGTGTCTCTATTGCTGTTGTTTTTATCTAGAAGTTATGTTTAGGGTCTCTATTAACTTTTTTTTTATAAGTTATTGTCAGTTATGCTCCTGTACTCTGTTGCTGTTGTCTTTATTTGTAAGTTATGCTCACGTTGTCTTTTACCAGATTTCTCAAGATCACTACATGGCTTTCAGTATATGTGCATGAAGTCAATGAATCATTTAATCACTCATATAAATCACAGTGAAATCAGGTAAAGGAAACTCGTGATGCGATTAGGAAGAGCAAAAATCACCATGAATGAGATGCTTGAGTCTATTCTATTCAAAAGCTGGCGGCAAATCAAATCTCACGGAATACAAACTCACTACGTTACGTCTATACAAGCAAGGTACACTCGGCTAACCTAACCTTACACCACCTCAAAGGGAGCACACACGCGGCGCCAGGCAGGAGGGGAAGCATGAGGCAAGCATGGGAGAGGACGAGGGATGGAGGCAAGAGGAAGGGAAGAGAAGAGCGCTGAGCGAGGTATGGGAAGCAAGCAGGGGTTAGGGAGGGACGGGGTAGGGGGAGGCATGACCTACCAGTCTCCTGCTCTTCATGGTATCATAGCTCCGTGCCTGGAGGCCGTAGTAGGGGTAGTACTCGTCCACTGCAACAAGCAAACGGGAGGAGTTAGTGGCAGGGGAGGCAGAGACGGGGCAAGACAGAGACAGATTGACAGACAGAGACAGACAGACAGACAGACAGACAGCAAGGCCACTGTAGTAACTCAGGCCTCAGAAGTGAACGGGGCGCGGCCTTCCCTCCACCCCCTGGGGAATGTGCAGGGGGCGGGGAGAGGCGAAGGGCGCGGGGCATGGCGCGGAGCATGAGCCTGAAGCCGCTAGGAATGCACGTGCAGCGGAGGGCGGGTGGGTATGCCTCCTGTGGCTGTGACGTGCAAGGAGGGCATGGCCAGGGGCCCTCCATGCCCCGGGGACTTACTGGGCGGCGCGTGGGGGTCCTGCCGAGGGGCCTGTTGACGCCGTTGGTGCGGGTGTAGAGGGCGCAGGCGTTGCAGAGGTAGTGGCCCGTGATGGAGTCTCGGCGCCACAGGGGTGTGTGGGACACGCCGCAGTTGGCACACTCACGGCACTCCCAGTCTGAGTCCCGCAGCCCGCCGCCCTCCGCCACTGCCACCATACACACTTTACACCCACACTCCCATACGTATTCGTACACCCACACTACATACTAGTACTCCCATACATTCACACGTGCATACATTCGTACATACTATTGAGAAAACCAACCTGGCATATGCTTGAAAAAAGACTGAAAGCTGGTGAACTATTTTGGCAGCATAGAAAAGTGATAATCCTCTGGTAAAAAATAAATAAATAAATAAATAAATAAATAAATAAATAAAAAATACACACACACACACGCACCAGTTTAGGGTTTTCGCAACAATACATACATACATACAGACATACATACATACATACATACACTGACGCACTTCTTAGCATCATAATTATCATCATTATCATTATTACCAACATTTTTACTACTACTACTACTACTACTACTACTACTACTACTACTACTACTACTACTACTATCATATCATCATCATTATCATCATCTTCATCTACAAAGACAATGAAGAAGAATAACAGAGTATTGAACATTAGACGGGTGGTGGTGGTGGTGGTGGTGGTGGTGGTGGTGGTTAGTGCCATATAAGGTAGCATAGTGCCTCCTCCTCTTCCTCATTACCTTCCCTCCCTCCTCACTACCTGGCTGGGATTAGCAAGGATATCTCACCTCCCTCCTCCTCTCCTTCCCTCCTTCCCTCCCTTCTCTCCCTCTCTCCCTCCCGCCTTTCTTTCCCTCCTTCCCTTCATCATCCCCTCCCTCCTTCTTAACACCGTAACAGTACCTAAGTGTCATAAACTCTCTCTCTCTCTCTCTCTCTCTCTCTCTCTCTCTCTCTCTCTCTCTCTCTCTCTCTCTCTCTCTCTCTCTCTCTCTCTCTCTCTCTCTCTCTCTCTCTCTCTCTGAAGGACTAATTACACAGGTGATCCTTGACCCGGCAAACAAGTGGGCCATCTGAGTGACAACAGAGAGAGAGAGAGAGAGAGAGAGAGAGAGAGAGAGAGAGAGAGAGAGAGAGAGAGAGAGAGAGAGAGAGAGGTGTTGTGAGTTTTGTGGTAATAATGAAATGGAAAGGTGTTTACATTTGCTTTAACTCTCTCTCTCTCTCTCTCTCTCTCTCTCTCTCTCTCTCTCTCTCTCTCTCTCTCTCTCTCTCTCTCTCTCTCTCTCTCTCTCTCTCGCAACCACTTTCATGCATAATCCTCCATCTCTTCTCTTCCCTCCTCTCACCCTCTCCTTTTCTTCCTACCTTCCTCCTTTCCTTCCTTTCCTTTTTTTTTTTCCTCCGTGCATCCATTTCTTCTCTCTTCCTTTCTCCCTTCCTTTTCTCTCTCTATCCCGTCTCCCCCTTTCCTCTCCTCTCCATTTCCTTCCTTCTCCATGTCTCCTATCCTATCCCTTTCTCTCTTTGTTCCTTTCCCTCACCTCCTCTTCACCCTCGCCCACCAGATCACACACACACTCTATTGACGAACCTTCAGGCGACTAACTGACCTGTTGACTCACTACCTGCGTGTTAAGTAAAGGCCTGTATTCAGAAACGCTTTGCTGTCTCACCACGAGTAGTTTCAAAGGCCATGAAGATAATTAACCGGGTTCTCACGAGTGTTTTTCCTCTTAGTAATGTAGAATTGTTAATCTGTCACTAGAATCACATATAGACCTTTTAAAACACGTGTAGCTTCTACTAGAGCCTTTTGAAAGTAATGGAGGTGGGGCGCTGAAGTGACTCAGAGTATGTATGGTACGAGGGATAAGATTGTTTACCTCACGTGTTGTTGACCCTCGTGTTGGTAATACTGTTTGAGGAACGGGCCTAGGAAAGTGGGCTTTGGAAGTTAATGATGGGCCTTTAAGTGTGGTCTTTAAATTTGCGTGTTTGTTGTGGTGGTAGTGGCGGTGGTGGTGATGGTGGTGGGTGATGGTTATTGTGGTAGTTGTGCTTGTGGTGGTTGTTGTTGTTGTTGTTGTTGTTGTTGTTGTGAGTGTAGCAGTGGTAGTAGCAAATGTTATAGTACGAATAGTTGTTGTTGTTGATCTTGTTGTAAGCATAGAATAGTAGTAGGTAGTAGAAGTAGTAGTAGTAGTAGTAGTAGTAGTAGTAGTAGTAGTAGTAGTTATTGTTGTTATTGTTTGTAGATCCACCCACCCACCCACCATACCCCACGACCCCCTGCATCCCCCCATCTACCCTCCACCACCCCCTCTCTCTGAATCACCCTGGGTAAATGCCACGCAGAGAATGTCACCCTTTTCACTCGTGACTCTCGCTGACTGAAGGAGAGCGTGGCTTTTGTTAAATATGAAGAGAATGTCAGAGTTTTTTCCTTGTATTTTTTTTTTTTAATAGTTTTCTTAATTTTTTGTTCCTTTTATTTTCGTTTCCTTATCTGTTTGTTGTTGTTGTTGTTGTTGTTGTTGTTGTTGTTATTGTTTTCCTTTATCTCTCTCTCTCTCTCTCTCTCTCTCTCTCTCTCTCTCTCTCTCTCTCTCTCTCTCTCTCTCTCTGTTTATATAATGACGTAAGGTTTTTTTTGTCGTTTTTTTTTTTTTGTTGTGCATTATTTTTATCTTAGTATCTTTACGAACGAGAGAGAGAGAGAGAGAGAGAGAGAGAGAGAGAGAGAGAGAGAGAGAGAGAGAGAGAGAGTCTACAGTAAATGTATTTTGAACATGGGAAAACTGAAAAAAAAATAAAGAGAACGAAATCAAAACGAATTCCAAACATGTTAATGAGAGAGAGAGAGAGAGAGAGAGAGAGAGAGAGAGAGAGAGAGAGAGAGAGAGAGAGAGAGGGGAAGAACAATGATGTAGTTAGTTCAGCATCAACACACGTGGGAGGAGATAAAAATAACGTATAATACAAAACAGAAAATCGGTGTTTGTCAATCCGTGAATGTTCTCGCCCTGTCTGACGCGCCGCTGATAACTGACGGGAGGAAGGAAGAAAAAATAGAACAGAAAAATAAAATATTGTTATAGTTATCAATGTGGGGTCCGTGTTGCTTCCTGTCTTTCCCAGGGGGGGGAGGTTAGGGGGAAAGGAAAGTCAGGTATACACCACGTAACACTATCACACTACACTGTCTGACGCCATATTGCACCATACTGTCATCATACTGCACTATATATACTGTACTGTCAGCCTACTTCACTATACTCTGCTCTTTTACGAAATACTTCGCTATACTACGCTCCCAGTCACCATACTTTCACATACTGTCACTGTACTGCATTATACTCTCAATCATCATTTTCTCCGTCACCATACACTGCCTGCACTACACTTTGTCACCTCACTGCACCATCCTCTCACAATTCTCCCATACACCATATATCACCATACTCTAGAGCTGATATGGTATTATTGGAGGTTGCACTGTGGAATGGAGAGAGAGAGAGAGAGAGAGAGAGAGAGAGAGAGAGAGAGAGAGAGAGAGAGAGAGAGAGAGAGAGAGAGAGAGAGAGAGAGAGATTAGGTAACAAGATGGCGCGTCCACATGAAGCAGAATCCAATGATGTTGACTCTCTCTCTCTCTCTCTCTCTCTCTCTCTCTCTCTCTCTCTCTCTCTCTCTCTCTCTCTCTCTCTCTCTCTCTCTCTCTCTCTCGTTCGTTTTCTTGTCGTCCTCTTTTTGCATCTCCAATCCTCACTTCAGTTCTCGCAGTTTACTTCAGTCTTGCTCTCGCGACTCAATTCACTATACAGTTCATAGAGAGAGAGAGAGAGAGAGAGAGAGAGAGAGAGAGAGAGAGAGAGAGAGAGAGAGAGAGAGAGAGAGAGAGCGCGCATAGGAAGGATGTGCTGAAAATGATCAACAGTCACCGCCTCGTCCTGTCTTTGTTATCTGGCGAGGTTCTTCATCCTTCATTCATTATACACTTCTGTCACTGAATGGAGAGAGAGAGAGAGAGAGAGAGAGAGAGAGAGAGAGAGAGAGAGAGAGGAGAGAGAGAGAGAGAGAGTTCACTTTCTCATCTTCATTATCACTTACGTTTTAATTCGTGTATCTGAGGAGAACACAAAGGAGGTTTCATATTGTTTGCTTTCACGTTCAGTTCCCCTCCCATTTCCTTCGTGAGAATCGAGAGAACAAAGCGCATCATTTTCTAGCAGTGTGTTTGTAGAGTTTCCTTTCCCCTTCATTATTTATTTATTTGATTGCTTACTGATGTTTTTTTTTTATTGTATATTTAAAACTTGCAGAAATAATACTTACTTTTTTTTTTCCCCTCTCTCGAAAAATAGTACATTTAATATCATACATGTATATCACGTATTAGTTCATTATTTTACGATATACTAAGGGAAATCTTTGCGTGTTTTACTTTTCATTACGGTGTGCACGATATAAGTACATTTTACGATATTACAAGAAGGGTATTACAAGTTTTGACGAATGTAATGTTCACAAAAGACACGGCGCCCATCCACCTCCTATGCAGCGCGCTATTCAAGTTAGATTTCAAAGGCACACTGGAAGAAAATGGTCCAGAAATAAACTCTGTAATCAGGAAGTCATTATGGGAGCTGTAAGAGACTAGACAAATTGATGAATAAGGACGATAAGTGGATACAGATGAGTAATACGATTCTTTTCTTTGTTATTGTTTTTTTTTCAACCTTTTGACTGTCACTTGATGCACCTTTCCTTAATTACCAGTCACTCTTAGACATCTTTACTTGCTCTACAGCCACATCCAATCTTTGAACTGGGAAGAAATTGTAAAATATATTGTTTTGCATTACTAACTTTCTTGTAGATGATTATAAAGACGACGCATTGCTTCTCCTGCTGCTAATTGTTCCGTGTCGCAGTGAAAGGGTTGAGGATTTTTACTTATAAATTTGCTTTTTTTTTTTTTATATAGTTTTCCATGTGTTCTTACGTTGTTATTTCTATTTACTCCAGTACGATACCAGAAGTAACTCTAGCTCCTCCATCTTTTGCTTTTCTTCAGTATACTTCAATACAATATGTATAAATGAATAACCTATCCTCCTTCTGCTCTTCAAAGTTACTCAATACCATATGCAGAAGTGACTAGTTTGTCTACCTCTTCTTCAGGTGACTTGCATGCGATATCCAGAAGTGACTATCCTACACAGAAATGACACTTGCTTATTCACATCCCATTCTTCCATGCAAGTTACTTCAGTGCCAAGCAGAAGTGACTGGCTTATCCACCTTCTGTTCTTCAGTTTAATTCAATGTGGATGCAGAAAATTCTATCCTACCCACCATCTCTTCAAGTTTACATTAATCCGATCCAATCCGCCTCCTCTTCGGTTTTCTTCATTCCAATACCCAGATATCTCTATCCTACCCACCTCCTGCTCCTCAATTTCACTTCGCTCCGATATTCAGAAATGAAAGGGGGCGCTTTTTGCTCTCCACTCCAGTGTGCACCAGTGACACAGCCGGCGTCCCGTTCTTCATGACGGCCCTCTTAGTGCTCGAGGTGGCGCTGGCTTGGCGGTGGCGTGGCGTTGTAACTCGAAGCGCCACGTGTGTCAGCGGCGCCCCTCACCCCCTCTCTCCCTCTCCCTCAACCCTGCCGCTCACCCCTACCGCTCGCTGGTGCACGGAGGCCATCTTGATAAAGGTCGACAGGGGTTACAACATCCGGACTCCCTGCTTGCGTCTACCCCCTGGCCGCCTCCTGTCACCATCATCACCATCACTGTCACCCATCGCCATAACCGCCACTGCCATCCTGTCTTCGCCACCATTATCGCTTTCCGCTACCATCAACATCACCGCCGCCACCACTACCTACAGCGTTCTTGCATCACCATTTTCATCACTACTGTTATCAGCATTATTATTATTGTTATTGCCATAGTCACTAGCATCATCACTCCATATTTCTTTATAAAGGTTAGAAGGTCACACACAACATAGCAACGGTAGTAGTAGTAGTATTAGTAGTAGTAGTAGTAGTAGTAGTAGTAGTAGTAGTAGTAGTTGTTGTTGTTGTTGTTGTTGTGGCCATTGTTGTTGCCAAAATAGTTGCACTAGTAGTAATTGTAGTAGTAGTAGTAATAGTAGTAGTAGTAGTAGTAGTAGTAGTAGTAGTAGTAGTAGTAGTAGTAGTAGTAGTAGTATTTAGCAGTAGCCTTAGTAACAATAGTATTAATAGTAGTGATACTTGGAAGAAAAAGAAGAGTAATAACAACAACAACAACAACAATAACAACAACAACAACAACAAGTCCATCATCCCATCAGTTCATCCCATCACCACCGAGACAAAAGGGCGACACGAGAGGCGGGGAGAGGGAAGGGAGAGAGAGGAGTGAGGGAAGGGGGAGGGAGGGAGGGAGTGCCAAACCCTAAGCCAGACACCCTCACTTGACTGCTGCCCTCCCCACCCCCTTCCCTCCCTCCAGTTCTCTCCTTGCCTCCCTCAGGACATAATGGAAGCTAAGGCCTCATGTCCCCTCATCCTTCACGCCGCTGACACTCTGCCATAAGTGGAGTGAAGGAGGCGTGAGTGTGTGTGTGTGTGTGTGTGGGAAGTGTGTGTGTGTGTGTGTGTGTGTGGGAAGTGTGTGTGTGTGTGTGTGTGTGTGTGTGATAACAAATACTGAAAAACAACTTTTGCTCAGAGAAACGATGACAATAATGACACTGCCGCCGCCACCACCACCACCACAACCAACAACAACAACAACGACAACAGCAACAACAATAACAGTATTAGTAGTAGCACAGCAGCACCAACAGTAGTAGTAAAACACACAAGGGTTGGCACTAATAAACAAACACAGCACTCAGGTGAGACACAGAGACAGGTAAGACGATAACAACAGGTGTGAAGGAAGGAAAGGGGGGAAGGGGGAGAAGGATGGAATGGGGAGAGGGGAAAAGGTGGAGGAGGAGGGGACCAGGTAAGGTGGAGGAGTGAGGCAGGATGTGGATGAGAAGCAGGTGGAGAGAGAGAGAGAGAGAGAGAGGAGAGAGAGAGAGAGAGAGAGAGAGAGAGAGAGAGAGAGAGAGAGAGAGAGAGAGAGAGAGAGAGAGGAGAGAGAGAGAGGGTGGTGAATGATGGTGAAAGAGAAAGAGAGGAAGGAGATTGAAGGGCAAATGAAGGAGAGAGAGAGAGAGAGAGAGAGAGAGAGAGAGAGAGAGAGAGAGAGAGAGAGAGAGAGAGAGAGAGAGAGAGAGAGAGAGAGAGAGAGAGAGAGAGAGAGAGAGAATAAATAAGTAGAGGATATCCTATTACCACCACCACCACCACCACCACCACCACAACCACCACCACCAATTTACTAACAAACTACAATAGCCAACTAAACAACTTAACTAAATAAACAACTAATAAGATAATAAGATAACAACCACCTAACTACCTAACCATCTAATTACTAACCAGTCTCGTCACCTTACCTTTGAGGGCGTTGCGGACATGCTGTGTGCCGTAGTAGGAGTCAGTTGCGGACGCCCCAGCCCCAGTCATGTCATACCCTCCATAGCCAAGGGCGGTGCGAGGCAGAGGCGCCTGGGGTTGAAGCTGTGGCGAGAAAGGATAGTAAGGGTTAGGTTAGGTTTAGTTAGGTTAGGTGAAGTGAGGTTTGGCTAGGTTTGGTTTGCTTAGGTTTGGTTTGGTTAGGTTATGTTTGGGTTAGGATTGGTTTAGATTAGGTTAGGTTTGGTTAGATTTGGTTTGGTTTGCGTAGGTCAGGTTTGGTTTGGTTAGTTAAGCCTCAACCCATTCACTTATACAGATGCAAACTTTCAGATGATTAAATTGATTCATAAAACCTTGGTAACAAAAAGTGTTGTCCTAACTTGATGGAATCCTCTTTTGTTTTGTGGTCAGTGGAGTTAATGGCTCGGTGTTGAGTTGAGTGAGAGGGAAAGTAGAAGGAAATTCGTTTAGGGAAAGTGATTACCTGTTTACAAATGAGAGACGTTATTGGGAAGGGCAGTGAAGGTTAAATTTTAATGAAGAAAAGATGTTTTTAGGAGAGAAAATTATTTTAAGTTGAAGGAGATGGTTATAAAAGGAATAATTAACTTATGGGAAGTAAATGGAAAGTTATTTTAAATGAAAAAAGAGAGAAGAGCTTGGGGAAAGATAATTGGTGTTTGACTATTTAGGGTAGACAGACAGACAGACCGACAGACGAAACAAAAACAGCCTGACAAACAAGGACTTTACAGAAAGGTAATAGGGAAATTCTAGAAGAAAAAAGGAACTGAAAAACGTTGTCTCTAAATTTTTCCTTCACCACTAAGAACAAAGGAGATTACGAAAAGAGAGAGAGAGAGAAGAGAGAGAGGAGAGAGAGAGGAGAGAGGAGAGAGAGAGAGAGAGAGAGAGAGAGAGAGAGAGAGAGGAGAGAGAGAGAGAGAGAGAATGCTACCCTTTCCTGACTAACTTGTGTAGATTAGCGAAAGAAGACAAAATTTATATCTACAGGAAATGAGCGGAAATAAAAAAAAAAGAAAAGAAAAGTGATAGTAAAAATATAATGCAAAATTATATTAATGAAAATTAGAAGGTTAGGTCTGTTTAGGTTAGGTCTGGTTAAGTTAGGTTACGTTACGTTAGGTTAGGTTAGGTTTAGGTTAAGTTAGTCTGAGTTATATTAGGATACCATTAGCCGAGTTAAAAATTAAGTTAAATTAGGTTAGGAGATCAGATATAAAAGAAAGATGGATATGGATGACAGTAAAAATTAAATAGTGACGATGATAATACTCCTGTTATGGTAGGTTGGGGTTAAATTAAAATGAGTTTATGGTAGGTTAGATGAGATTAAGTTAGGTTAGGTTAGGTTCAAGCTAGAAACACTTTATGTTAGGTTAGATTAGGTTAAGTAAGGTGGAGATGGAATGATTTTGTTACATCAACTTGACTTTAGCTTAGATCACGTTATATTAAGTTGAATTAATTTAGGTTTAGGTTAAAAAATACAATACCACCTTGAATTTCATCTCTAAAAGTAACATAAGAGAGTGGAAGGTTAAAGACAGGTGTAAGGCGGCAGGTGAAGAGGAAGAAGGAGGGAGAGTGCATGAATATCTGGATAACTGTGGCACCAGTACTCTTGAGCACCTCTCTCTCTCGCCAGGGCTGTCTTCAAACGCGATGGAAATGAACAGCAAGATTTTCATACCTCTCTCTCTCTCTCTCTCTCTCTCTCTCTCTCTCTCTCTCTCTCTCTCTCTCTCTCTCTCTCTCTCTCTCTCTCGCCAGGACTGTCTTCAAACGCGATGGAAATGAACAGCAAGATTTTCATGTCTCTCTCTCTCTCTCTCTCTCTCTCTCTCTCTCTCTCTCTCTCTCTCTCTCTCTCTCTCTCTCTCTCTCTCTCTCTCTCTCTCTCTCTCTCTCTCTCTCTCTCGCCAGGACTGTCTTCAAACGCGATGGAAATGAACAGCAAGATTTTCATACCTCTCTCTCTCTCTCTCTCTCTCTCTCTCTCTCTCTCTCTCTCTCTCTCTCTCTCTCTCTCTCTCTCTCTCTCTCTCTCTCTCGCCAGGACTGTCTTCAAACGCGATGGAAATGAACAGCAAGATTTTCATACCTCTCTCTCTCTCTCTCTCTCTCTCTCTCTCTCTCTCTCTCTCTCTCTCTCTCTCTCTCTCTCTCTCTCTCTCTCTCTCTCTCTCTCTCTCTTAACTGTCAGGATAAAATCATTTTTGAAACTTTTACAAGAAGGAAATTGGCAGAAGACCTAAAAAAATAAAATAGAATAAATAAAACAGATTGAATAATAATTACACAAATACTTCAAATTTCCCTTAGAAAATAAATAAGTAAACAAAAAAAAATGTACAAAAGAAGCTTGGATGAGTCAGTCTATCACCAGTCACAAAAAAAAATAAAATAAAATAAATAATAAAATAAATAAAATCCTTGAAAAAACTGTGTAACTTTACAAAGATCCTCTTATGAAAATAGTCAAGCACCGAAATTACGAAAATAATCTTGAAGAAACTCTGTAACCTCCTCTAAAGCCCGTAAAAAAAAATAAAAATAAATAAATAAATAAATAAATAATAAAAACACTAACTTCCACTCGAGGTTGTTGAAAGAGAAAAAAAAACCTAACTTCCACTACAGCTTGTTGAAAAAAAAATAAGACAATAAGATAATCATTTCCACTAGAGCCTGGAAAAAATTAATGAATAAAATAAAAAAATAAATAAATAACTTCCACTAATGCCTGTTAAAAACAAAAAAAGAAAAATAGTTGAAACTGCTCCAAACATCTGAAAATCCCGGAGGAAGCGTGAAAGAGCGTGGTGCCTCACCTGGTTGAGTGCCGGCAGGGGGGTTGTGTTGGGCAGGGAGCAGGGCTGCCGCTGGTGGACCTGGCCCGTGCTGTACATCCTCTGAGTGAAGTTAAGAGGCGGTGTTGGCGAGGACGTCTTTATGGTGTTGAGCTCCTGCATGCCGTACTCCTGCGCTGCTGAGGAAGGGGAGGGGGAGAGGGACCCGTGAGTGGAGCGCAGGTTAGGTTTAGTTAGGTTAGATTATTCGTATTTTAATTTAGGTTAGAGAGAGGAGAAGAAGAAGAAGAAGAAGAAGAAGAAGAAGAAGAAGAAGAAGAAGAAGAAGAAGAAGAAGGACGCGGGTGGTTGATTCTTACCTTGCTGCGTCCACATGTTGGCGGGCGCGCCGGTGGCGTCCTGCATGGTGGGCGCGTACGTGCCGCCCCTCATGCCGTACATGCTGCTGGAGAAAAGAAGGAGGCACGTGAGAAAAGGCAGGCACGTAATGATAATATTAGTGGTGGTGGTGGTGGTGGTGGTGGTGGTGGTGGTTGTAATAGTAGTAGTAGTAGTAGTAGTAGTAGTAGTAGTAGTAGTAGTAGTAGTAGTAAGTGTAGCAGTAGTAGTAAGGAGGAGGAGGAGGAGGAGGAGGAGGAGGAGGAGGAGGAGGAGGAGGAGGAGGAGGAGGAGAAGATGAAGAAGAAGAAGAAGAAAAAGAAGAAGAAGAAGAAAAAGAAGAAGAAGAAGAAGAAAAAGAAGAAGAAGAAGAAAAAGAAGAAGAGGGAGGGGAAATAGGAAAGAAAAGACAACAAGAGGAAGGAGGAGGAGGAGAAAAAAAGAGGGAAAAAAAAGCCAGAAGGGAAATATGTTAGTAATGATAATAATAGAAATGTTGATGATGATGTTCATGTTGATAATAATAATAATAATAATAAATAATAATAATAATAATAATAATAATAATAATAATAATCACGAATAAAAAAATCGCCCTCCCGATAAAAGAAAAAAATAAACTGAACATATTTCGGGTTTTTCTTTATTTTTCAATAGGTTTACTTTTCCTTGTGACATAGAACCTATTTATCAGCGGCTTCCTCTTGCCCCCCTGCCTCTCCCAGCCGTAAAGAACACGACGCTCATCTTATCAGGCAGTGGGTTGTTTTTTAGATGTTTTCCCTGTCCATGCGTGAGAGAGCGAGAGAGAGAGAGAGAGAGAGAGAGAGACTGTGGAATCATTGAGCGTCGACGAGAGAGAGAGAGAGAGAGAGAGAGAGAGAGAGAGAGAGAGAGAGAGAGAGAGAGAGAGAGAGAGAGAGAGAGAGGCGGGATTTCTGGTCAACAAACAAAAGCCATTAAGGAAGCCTAACCACGAACATCCTGACGAAGGAATGTAAACAAACAAAAAGTAAACAAAACAAAGGCGAGAGAAAAAA
The DNA here is from genome assembly GCF_035594125.1 of Scylla paramamosain. Lineage (NCBI taxonomy): Eukaryota > Metazoa > Arthropoda > Malacostraca > Decapoda > Portunidae > Scylla > Scylla paramamosain. The sequence continues at coordinate 14,014,379 of NC_087184.1, forward strand.
AATGATAACTAATGAATAGAAGGGAAAGATCTTTTATTTTGATTTCTTTTTTCTTTTTTTCGTTTGTTACTTTTTTTCCTGGATTGGTGAAAGTTGGGAAATTAGAAAAAATAGCAACGACGGAAAAACAAAAAAACGAGGGAGACTTTGTTGTGTGAAGAGATAAAGGGTAAACACACACACACACACACACACACATATTCCAGGGAACAAAGCTCCTTTTCCAACGAATTCTTACCAGACTTTCTGTCCGTATAACAACTTAAAATGCCGGAAAACACACACACACACACACACACACACACACACACACACACACACACACACACACACACACACACACACACACACACACACACACACACACACACACATGAAGTACTTTAGACGTGGATTAAAGAAAATACAACTATGGTCGTGAAAGAATGGTTATGACGATGATGATGATAATAATAATAATAATAATAATAATAATAATAATAATAATAATAATAATAATAATAATACCATTAGTGATAGAAATAAAAGATCAACATATAACAAAATTAAAAATCCTAGTAACAAAGAGAGAGAGAGAGAGAGAGAGAGAGAGAGAGAGAGAGAGAGAGAGAGAGAGAGAGAGAGAGAGGAAGGGGGAGTAGAAAGGTACAGATGACCGGACGTGGCTAAGGATGCATGTACCAGATAGACACACACACACACACACACACACACACACACACACACACACACACACACACACACACACACACACACACACACACACACACACACACACACACACACACACACACACACACACACACACACTCTCTCTCTCTCTCTCTCTCTCTCTCTCTCTCTCTCTCTCTCTCTCTCTCTCTCTCTCTCTCTCTCTCTCTCTCTCTCTCTCTCTCTCTCTCTCTCCATGTTTCAGTAAGAGATTGTCATTTGCCACACCTGTTCTAAACGCGAGCTGCTTCCTTTTCATCAGCTGCACCAAAACCACTTCCCTTCTTGGCAATTACAGTAAATAATTTGAAGTAAGTTCCTCCATATCTCCCTGTATCCAAACTGCATCCAAACATCACCCATACTCATACGTGCTCGAAATCTTAAATCTCCGTATCATAATCGCGTAATAAGCAAGATTTATTTCGTTATTTATGAATTAACATGTCCTGTTTTTGTTTTTTTCTTCCCTTGATTTCCAAATAAAGAAAGGGTATTTATTTTGTAGTGACTGAACACTTTTCTTGTATTTTTTTCCTTTCTCCTTAGATATCTCCAATTATTTACTTTTTCCCTCCTTTCATTTCGAGACCAAAGAAAGATAACTACAATGAATCATTATTTTTTTAATTAATTAATTAATTTATTTTTTCTTTATTTTCTTTTCCTTTTTCCCTTGGTAACTCAACAGGGCTGCCAACTTATGTGTAAGCATTGGGTCATGTTGGCAGGTCTGGTTAATCCTTCCTTCCTGCCAGCGAGTCATTAGGGCATGGTGAGTGGGTAGGTCTGGCGCCTCTGTCCTCCCGCAATGACAGACCTAAAATATTATTGGCGTGGAGTGGAATTTGCTCGGGTTTGGAATGCTAAGAGACGTTTGGTTATGCTTGGTACTCTCTCTCTCTCTCTCTCTCTCTCTCTCTCTCTCTCTCTCTCCTCTCTCTCTCTCTCTCTCTCTCTCTCTGAATATAGAGGTCACTGTTTATCATCATTTGCTGTTTTTTTTTTTAAGATATTGATGTCAAACTAGAATTATTATTACTATTATTGGTGTTGTAATTATCATTATTATTATTATTATTATTATTATTATTACTATTATTACTATTATTATTATTATGATTATGATTTTACTACTACTACTACTACTACTACTACTACTACTACTACTACTACTACTACTACTACTACTACTACTACTACTACCACCATTACCACTACCACTACCACCACTACTACTACTACTACTGCTACTACAATTGCTATTTTCACTATATGTAGGACCTGCTGTAGACAAACGAACAACAAACACCGCATGGCTGTTTCTCGTAACGCCACGTCCCGTCAACTCTTGTTGTCATATTCAGAAACGTTTCGACGCTTCTTATCTCTGCTCTCCTTGACACGATTTACTAGAAGCTACCCGAGTTTTCGTGGACTTTGCAGGAATTTTCAAGGATGGATAGTTCAAGGGCTCTTCTCTCCTATGAGGTTCTGTTGGATGTTGTTGGATAATTTCTAGGCATATTTTTCGTGATTGTAGTGATAGGCTAACAATTCTCTCTCTCTCTCTCTCTCTCTCTCTCTCTCTCTCTCTCTCTCTCTCTCTCTCTCTCTCTCTCTCTCTCTCTTATGGACCTGTAGTGGAAGTTATTGCAGTTCTCAGGCGTGGTTTGGTGATCTTAGCGATGGGTTAATCTCTTCTATAAGGCTCCTGTGGAAATTACTGGGAGTTTTCAAGCATGTTTTCGTGATCGTTGTTGTAGTTTGACATGAATGCTTCTTTTCTACAAGGATTTACTGGAAAGTTTGGAAGTTACAAGCTTGTTTTCGTGATTTTAGCGGTAATTTTAAGCACCCTGCATCATCAACGTGAAAAATACTCCTTGGACTTTGAAATCAGTCTTTATGAGGAAACAAAGCGATTCAGGATAAGGGTATTAAAAATTGAAATCTTCCCCTATGCTAATTTTTCTTTGCCTTCGGGTGGAAACAAAGATTGGATTATTATCATAATTAATTTTCGAATTCCTAAATATTTCGGCGTCTTACTTTCAACAACTAACATGCTCTTATAGAAGTTCAAATTTTCAAGGATGATAACATGATTCTACTGATAGCTTACGAAAGATTCTGCATCATTGATAGGAAAAAGATATCCATGAAAACCCGATTAATATTTAAGGATTTGTTAAAACTAGCAGTTGAGGACAATGTTTCATGGTTAATGGTAATTACTACAAACAACGTGATGGTGTCTCCACGGATTCCTCTTTGGGGCGCTACTTTTGGCAGATGCATCCCAAGTGACTGGTGTGAGCGAAGCTGTCGTAATTAGCCGTGGTATGTCCATGCTGAGCAACAAACCACCTGCGCCATTCGAGCAACTCAAGTTAACTGACATCTGACAATGCTAAGTTCCCTGCGAGCCGTGGGAAGACACAGCCAGCCTTCACCCGCTCGGCGCTCGCTGCCAGTGTGTCCACGGCTACTACATACAATGCTTTCTTTTTTCTCGCCGTTGATCGCACACCTCTGCTCGCTCGCAACCGCCGCCAGTGTGGCCGTAGCCTAAAACCTTTGAAAACAGTCCTGGCGAGAGAACAAAGCGCTGCAGAATACGTGTCTTAAAACTTGAAGTGTTACCTCTGCTAAGTCATATCCATACCTCCAGAGAGAAATAGAAATGGTATTATTATTACCAGTAAAATGACCAATTAACTTGAAATCTTCCCTATGCTAACTTATCTACCCCTCCAGAGATTAACAGAGATGGCATTTTTATTATCGTCATTAACTTGCGGGACCGCCGGACAGCCTACAAGAACCCCAGCACCGGGGCACTCAGGTCGGAAATGGTAGGGAAACACTGCGTATGTTGTTGAGGAAAACGCCTCAGTATTACTCACTTCTAGATACCAAACATCCAGGCAGCAAGATGAAATCCTCTTGACACTTTCTGTACCACGGCATCGATTGCACCACGTTTTTTTGTTGTCTTCAGGAGATTTGATAAAGTTAAGGATGAGAGAGGATTGGATCAAGTTAAGGATGCTATAGAGGATCTGATTACGTGAAAGATGATAGACGATTTAATCAAGTTAAGAATTCTGTAGAGGGTTTGATTAAGTTAAGGAGCATAAAAAGATTTGATCAAGTTAAAGATGAAAGAGGATTAGATTAACTTCAGGATGATTTAGAGGATCATTTACGCAATAAACATAAAAGCTGAGGGCCACTAATAGTAACAGTAGTAGTAGTAGTAGTAGTAGTAGTAGTAGTAGTAATAGTAGTAGTAGTAGTAGAGCATTGTATATATAATGCCACATACATAATATTAGTCACAGATACTTTTTTCATAACATCAATTACACCAGTAGAATGTTGATGTTACTTCGTTCAGTCGCCATTCATCAGGAGCCATGGGCGAAGGAGGCGCTCGTGTGAGTTAATGGATAACAGCACAGTGTTGGGTCAAAAGATCAAAGTTGAAGTTCTACGTAAGATATTTTCCTTCCTCCCTTCCACTTAGCCTCGTGTTATGAAGCTCTTGACTCTCACCAAGTGTTTTCAGATGTCACGGGTTTGGTCAGGTTAGTCATGTTTTCGTGGGTGTTTTTCTCATAAAAAGATACAGACAGTCTATATTAGGTAATCTCTAGAATTATGAAAACATCCTCTAAAATCCGAATAACTTCCACTATATCCCGTTAAACTATCACCTGAACCATGAAAACACCATAGAAAACCTCAATATTTTCCACTACGTCCTGTTAAAATATCATTAGAAGCATGAAGCAACTCTTGAAAACCCCAGTAACTTCCACTAGACCCTATAAATGGAGATCAGACGCAGAAATGGCTCCGAATTCGATCCTAATTTCGAACCAGCGACTGAAACCTCTCACTCGTCACATTACCGACACATTGCAACTCTCGTTCTCCCGCCAGGATGCGCCGGAAAACGCTGTCACGGTGCGTGGTACTGATTTATTACGAATTATTCATGGATGTCTCTTTTTCTATATAAGGAGTGGTCTGCCTGAAGTTTGACGTCTGCTGGCTGTAGTAGTTCCCGTTTCCCATGTCTAATTTTATCTTCTTTTTTTTTCCCCATGAAGTCGTCGGTACCACTGTGGCGGGAAGGTTTTCCTCGTGTAGCCTCACAATAACAGGACGCGGCCTCCGTAATGCATCAAGCACTCCCCCGCCCTTGTCATTTTCCTTCCCATGCTTGGATGTAGGTTAGGTATGTCTGTATCGGTCAACAAAACATCTATCCATCTATCTATCTATCTGTGTGTATGAGAGAGAGAGAGAGAGAGAGAGAGAGAGAGAGAGAGAGAGAGAGAGATTCACAGACAGTAACTGAAGCATTTGAATCGAAAACTTGAAACTCGAACCCGAACCCTAACAGTCAACTAAACCTTCTCTCCAGGTACGCAGTTCGTACTTGGGGAGGAGAGAGAGTGAGAGAGAGAGAGAGAGAGAGAGAGAGACCTTGAAATATCTGCCTTCAACACCTGGAGACATTACGTAAGTGTTATGAGTCTACCTGTACTAATCAAAACCATTGTGTATGCCTTTTCTTCTAGGGAGAGGCTTTTTTTTTTGGGGGGGGCGGGGGAAACAGTGGATGCGGGCTTAAATACGTAGATGAGTGGAAGGTCACCGTGTTATCAAGGGTTCTCAAGGGTACAGTTCTGAAGCGAGACAGTGCATGACGGCTGCCTCCACGTCTCTTGATATATTAATGCAAGGGAAAGGAAAATGGGCCAAGCCACGTCTGTCTGGTGGCTGGGGAGAGGGGGGGGATGACAGCAGGAGGGGTTTCGTGGGGTAATTAGTATGTGGTCAGACATTTTCATACACAACGGAGGAAGATGCAAGAGCTGTGTGTGATCCGATGTGCAAGGTTTTCACTGGTAGTCTGAGTCAAGTGGCTGAGAGAAACAAGGTGATGGGAGAGAAGCAGAATGGTTTTAGGAAGAACAGGAGAGGTTTACAAGTTCAAGATAATTATAGGCTCACTCATTATATGTTTTCCATAAAAGAATACTAAAGAAGAGCCAATTGAGTGTTTAAAAGAGCTGTTAGAGAGGAAACCAGGGTGATTACGAGGATGATTACTGAAAGGTTATTGTTATTTAAGGGAGGACTAAAGATGAAGATTTAAAGTGGTTTATAAAAGGAAGTTATAAGTCTGGTGTCTCTAAAGCAAATATTAACGAGTTGTAACCGAGGTAATGTTATACAGATCACTCATTATAATCAAAACTAATGTTATGGAGGTCCTGGAAACAGTTACGTCGTTGTGGCTTGTTCAGGATTACCGGCCATTTAAACTAACCCCTTCACTACAAGTTCCATTTTTAAAACCCGTCACGTTTTCAGTTTAGGAGCACCGGGAGAGAAGTAAGAGTAGGAAGCGATAAGGGGGGAGATTACACTGCCCACACACATACAACCACCTCAGCGCCCTTCAAAAACAACGATAAAGAAACCAGAGCAGCCGTATCTCGCAATAATAATCACCTGTTGAAGTCGAGGTGACGGAATCCAAGTCTCCACCTGGCCATACGCTACACAGGTGAGAGTTAAAATCGCGGGGACACCGATTGCTCGATCAGGACGTTTGATAATTTCGAATCGCTTCTGATAACTTGGTGATAAATAACACTTCCCCGATGACTGACTCCCCCTCACTCACTCCTCACCTGGACCGGTTCAGCAGGCACCACGGGGTTCTTAACGAGTCCCAGGGGCGCGGCACTCACTAGGAGGCTAAGGAGGCGCAGGAGGAGGTGCCAGTGAGCCGTGTCGTGCCTTGAGGTGTCGGGTTTAAGAGCGCCTGGAGGAGTGACCGAGCGTTGGTCATCTTACCAATCACTCCAAGCTATACTGATGAGCTGGACTTAATCACCAACTACTTGATAACACGATAACACCAGATACAGCTTGATAACGACTCCCTCTTCTCCCCTTCCCCCTCCTCCCCTCCTCCTCCCCTCCTCATCCTCCCCTCCCGATCCAGTCAGCTCTGGGTTCCTAAAAGTTAGGTGTCGTGTTGGCATAATGTTTCGCCTCCAGCCTCGGCCTAACGAGAGACAGATTGTGAGCGTTGTGTTGATGTGCACAGGAACGTGGCGGTGATTAGTGATGATAAGTGTGTGTGTGTGTGTGTGTGTGTGTGTGTGTTGGATCTATACGTGTGGATGTTTTGTCTCAAGTCTAGTAATGAATAAGACAAATTTTCTAGTTTTCATGATTAGCAACATTCGTAATAATCTGAACTGCCCGGCGGTCGTTAACGTAAGGAAGTTTAGTTATTCATTGAACAACAAAGAAAATAATGAAAAATCCAAAAAATTAAAATTACTACTCATACTCCTCCATCTCACTCACTCACCCCCACCTGACCGCCTTATCCACCTCATCCACGTGACCCAGACACACACAAACACACAAACAAGACAGGGATGCACCGCGGACAGTACAGCAAACACGGGAATGATAGTTAAGATAGCTGAATTCCCCCTAGCAGTCCTCCTTGGATAGTCTTACTACGGCAGTCCATTTGAAACTATCTTAATTGCTCGAATTCTTAATCGGAACAGTGATTGGTTAGGAATTTAATGAAACTTGAATGCTGTTACCTGTTCTTTGTATGGATTTAGGAAATGTTGAGGTCGAGGAGGAGGAGGAGGAGGAGGAGGAGGAGGAGGGCGACATTCAGTTACTACTATCTGCGTTATCAAAGCTACCTTGATTTTCCGAGATACAGGCAGATAAGGTGATGGTTACCTGCCAAACCCTCAATGCCGTAACCTAACTACCCAAGGAACTGTTAACCAGCGATGCTATGATAATTAAGGCTGTTCCGAGGCTTCAGTTAGAGTATCAAAGGGTGTCATAAGGATGTTTGTTAGTGTCATAAGTGCAAGACGAGGTTAATAGTTACCAAAAGAGAAAGAGAAGAAACCAGAAGTAAAGGTATGTTTAAGAAAGGTATTTTCGTGTTTCAGGCTAATTACATCGTCACCTGTGAAGGGAAGTAGTCAGGTGTTCAGAATTAAGGTACTAGCCGATTGAAGTTCACGTTTTTTTATTTATTTTTTCAAGGTTGGAATTTTAATCTTCATGAACATGATGCATGTGTCACCTCTCTCCTTTCCTCCCTTCCCGTCCCCCTCGCTGCCTGTAATCCTTTTGTCAATCCTTTTTTGCCTTCTTTAGTTCCTTCACTCCATCTTTTCTTTTTCTTTCCTTCCTTTTTATAGTATGCAAGTAGTAGTGGTGGTGGTAGTAGTAGTAGTAGTAGTATTAAGAGCAGGATGTATGTAGTATTACAAGACCACTACCCACCGCGTTATTTCCGACACAAAGGCTAAATCATATACAGATATTTTCCTGCCAAGTGTTGATGAGTCACGCCTTGCTTTCACAGTCAGTGGCAGCCATCGCCATATTCTTTATTTCCTATTCTGTTCATGATTTAAGTGAGAACATTACTGAGGAGAATGCTCTTTTTTTTGTGTGTGTGCAATATTGATTTTTCTGTGAACTTTTATTTTTTTGTGTGTGTGTGTGTGTGTGTGTGTGTGTGTGTGTGTGTGTGTGTGTGTGTGCAATCACAGGACTAAATACACAGCGGGAAAAAAAAAAATGAAGTTACTTGTGAGGAAATACTGGACATTTTCTTCTCCAATTCAGGGTCATTTTTTTTTTTTTTTTGTATCGATGCCCTTGTTTTATTTACGTACGATTACTTAGCGATTCATTGACTTGCGTTATTTAGTGATTTATGTGTTCATTTATTCCACTTGACGTGCGGCGCTCTTCTCGCAGACTGTCCTGAGCATCACTTTTTTGACCTTCAGCTTAATAACGAATGCTTACGTAACCCATGATTTTCCTCCATCTGACGCCTCTCTCTCTCTCTCTCTCTCTCTCTCTCTCTCTCTCTCTCTCTCTCTCTCTCTCTCTCTCTCTCTCTCTCTATCTATCTTAGCCACGCATCTCTAACGGGTCTACAGCATTTCTTCACTGCGACAGACAAGACTAATTTGATTGACTAAGTTGTGACTTAACTCGTTCACTTACCCACTCACTGATTTGACTCACCCACTCACTTAACTCACTCGCTCACTCACGGAATCGTCAATCAATCGATCAATCAATCGATCAATCACCCCATTCATCAATCAGACTTAACACGCAGACAAAGACAGACAAATCAACACAGACGCAACCTCTTCGCTTCCCACCCCACCCAGTACCAACACCCCACTCACCACACCCTCACCCCACACCCCACACCCTTCACCCCCGGGCCAGCATCGTGCAGTGGCTTATCAACCAAGTCCTCCACCTTGTCAGGTAAGAACGAGCCTCTGATTACCTTATCGCCGCCACTGACAACATGGAAACCACTCACTTCGAAAATATATAGAGAAAAAAAGATAAATAAAAGTACAGGATAAGGATTAACAAAACGGGAAATTAAAGATGATAGTAAAAAAATTGTAAATGTGGCATAGGTGAATCATTTTAATCCAGGAATAAAGAAGAAAAATAAGAATCGCAAAATACGGCGAATTGGAGGTGATAAAAGTGGCGAAGTTGGTCCACACGATAAAATTTTGACCTTGGAATAGAGAAAAAAATAAACAAATAAATAAGAATCGCAAATAAAAGTTCATGATAGGCAATAACAAGACGAAAAATTTGAGATTAGAATAAAAGATAGCGAAATTGTTCCATACGAGATAATTTTGACCTTGTGATGATGAAAGGTGAAACAAGAATCACAAAACTTTAAAATAAATAACACGAAAAAATTTAAAATAATAAAAAAAAAACAATACTGGTCAATAGATGATTTAATTGCAGGACATAAAGAAAGAATCACAATATTTAGGACAAGGAAACAAACTTGATTAACCAAAGGATAGAAAGGTGTCCATCGCAAGTTTTGATCAATAAGAAAAAAAAGTCGATAATTAAAATGTTAGCGTAGATACAACGAAGAAATCGGAAAGAAAAAAAAAAAAAAAACGTTGCACCACCCAAGACGATAAGACAAGCAGTGAGTGAATAACGGTGAAGAAAAAAAAAAAAAGATACAAGTCAAATAAACACTGTATCAGCTGGTATACCCCATCAAGGCCGCCCTGAGGTCACCCTAAGGCCGGCATACAGGTGAGGCGGGACAGGTGAGCCCCGCCTTAACCCTTTCACTGCGAAATGCAACAATTCACAGCACTAAAAGCATTGTGTGAAATCTAATAAGCACCTACAACAAAGAGGAGAAGGAAAAGAATAGACTTTACAATTTGCAGCGCGTATAATGATTGGAGGCGGTTGTAGAGCGAGAGGAAATGTCCCAGAGTGGTTAGTGTTTAAGGACATGTGTACCAGGTTACATTGAATGGATTAAACCGCGTAACTTAAACCGCTTCGCTGCTCGTAATCGGCGTGAGTCAATCCGCGTGAAATATATCGCCTAAAACAATGTAACTTAAATCCCCACAGCGTTAAAAAATATAAATAATAATAAAAACGAAGTAAGAACGAGCAACTTAAATCTTGTAATTTAAACCACTTGATAAACTTCCGTAACGTAGCCTTTGAAACTCAAAGCATGTTATTTAAACCTTGTAAGAAAAGCAAAGAAATAGCGCACCACTCAGATCAAACTAAAACAGCTTCACCAAACCCACAAACCCTTTAATACACTACTTAATCCGAGAAACTTAGTCGCTTCACTAAACCAACTCACACTGGAACCGCGAAACTTTTAAGAGCGCAGTGCAAAATCACAAACCCTGGGCTGGATGTCAGTATTGAGACAGTGATAGACGCCAGATAGAAGAGAAGGACGCAGTAGGGAGTGATACAGTCGATAGAGCACCAAGACGAAAGAAAGTGGGTAGCTGGCTGGGTTGCGGCTGCATGACGGTGGCGCGGGTGAAAGCGAGCGATACCTGGGCGATACAGACACTTCTCTGGGACGATACGGTATCCAGACGGAGATTATGCCAAAGTTTAATGGACCGGATTTGACGCCATTTCGGTCTCCTTGATGTGGCGGAGGCGAGCAGCTCGGCGCCCGGCACTGCAACGTGTATGGAATTTCCCCTCCCACTTTTTTTTTTTTTTTCTCGTAAAGTTTGGTGTTTTTCATCACGGACGTGTTGTAATTTTGTGATATGAGAGAGAGAGAGAGAGAGAGAGAGAGAGAGAGAGAGAGAGAGACGGATGGTAGCGAGATAACCAGACAGAAATTCAGGGACAGAAATGCACAAACACAGAAACAGAAATACAGACAAATAGCGAGACACAAAATACAGACACAGCCACGGACACAGACAGACTGGGGGGCGACAGCAAAAAAATAAATAAATAAATAAATAGATAAAATAAATAAAATAAATAAATAAATGGAGTAAAATACATAGACAAATAAAAACACATCAGAATCAATGAAGCACAGAAGAGAGCCCAAGAAGTTAGTGATGTTGGTACTCACTCATAGGAAGGCATGTCCATTTCTAACACGTCCAGGGGTTGGTGGTGCCGCACCCCTGGGAACGCCTCCCGCTCCAGCTCGGGGGAATACACCTGGGGGAGGGGCAGGGGAGGGACAGGTAATTACTAGTGTATTACGACAGTTAGGTACCGTTACTTTGTTATTATGATTATTACTACTACTACTACTACTACTACTACTACTACTACTGTTATGATTATTACTTTATTGCTCTTATTATTACTGTTATTGTTGTTGTTGTGATTATTCTTACTTTATTGTTCTTGCTTATGCTTGAATATTTTACTTCTCTCCTTTTTCAGGACTTGTAGTAAAGTAAAGTATTATTATTATTATTATTATTATTATTATTATTATTATTATTATTATTATTATTCCATCCACGAATTATTTCTCATGCACAATGATTCTCTCTCTCTCTCTCTCTCTCTCTCTCTCTCTCTCTCTCTCTCTCTCTCTCTCTCTCTCTCTCTCTCTCTCTCTCAACATTTCCCATTACGCGGATTAGTCATAAAATCTCGACACAAAATATAGTTCAGGTGTGGCTACAGGACAGGTGTGACTAGGACAGGTGTGGGTGATACGGGTAGGGCAGGTGTGTGTGATATAGATAGAACAGGTGTGGAATCGTGTGTACTTGCAGGAAGAGAAAATACACCTGGACAGACAATTAACTACCAGGTGTGTGTGTGTGTGTGTGTGTGTGTGTGTGTGTGTGTGTGTTACTATCAGTGTCTCCGTGGCGGCCAGACAGTGGTGACCCAACACACACACACACACACACACCTTATCACCAGAGATAATCGCTGACAAACAACACCCTGGTGACGAGAACGGTAGAGAAAGAAGATCACGAAATAAAGACACGGAGGAGACACGAGATAACGGAATGAAGAAGCAAGGAATAGAAGAAACGGGAGAATAAGAGATAGTAAATCGGAGTAAATGAAGATAAAATGATAGAAAGCAATTGAGTAGGAAAAGAAGGTAAAGGAAAGAGTTGAGGAAAACGAAAGAAAGGAATTATAGAATTATAGAAATTGATAGGGGATGGAGTAGAGAAGATAAGTTGGGGTAGAGAGAGAGAGAGAGAGAGAGAGAGAGAGAGAGGGGGGGGGGGACCTTGGAATATTAGTTTTTGCCATGGATTCGTCTCCTGACAGAGCTACACACACACACACACACGCGCACACACAAATGAATAACAAAATCCAATCACGCGGAAACAAAAACAAAAAACCTAAATCACAAAATAATGTTCCAAGCGGCGGGACTTCTTGTCTGTATGAGTGTTAGTAGTTTTTACGTGTGTGTGTGTGTGTGTGTGTGTTCATACGCGAAGCAGACGCACACAGGCACACATTACCAGCCTCGTGGAGTGAGCGGTGGTGGCGGTGGTGGTCATGGCGGCCGGCGGTGTGGAGTGTGTGGGCGTGCGGGCGTGTGGGTGACCAGTGTGGTATAGGCCAATACTCTGAAATGCTTTGCTCTCACCACCACAATTTTTAAAGGCCTAAAAAATAATTAGTCTGCTTTTCAAGAGTTAACAATGTAGCAATCTTGTTAATCGGTCATTAGCGCCATAAAAACACTGGTAAGGATCGGTGTCACTTCAACTAGAGTCATTTAAATGTAATGGACGTGCGGCGCAGAAGTGTCTCAGAATATGGTACTGAAATGGCCCGGGACACAAGACAGGGTGGTAGCAAGCCAAGGTCCACCGCGGGGCTCCTGGCTTATCTTCGCTATCACACGCCGTCACACTCCACACGCTCACATTCGCTCACTCATTCACTCACGCACTCGCTCACTCGCTTACCCATTTACTCTGTCATTTCGTGTGTGTGCTGTTTGACTTCCTTGCATTGTTGTTACTATTTTTATTTACATTTTTTTTGTTGTTGTATCTTCGTCGCTCGTAGTGGTAACTCAAAACGTGATTTTTACTGTGTGTGTGTGTGTGTGTGTGTGTGTGTGTGTGGTGCGTCACTGCTTCATATTAAAAAAAATCACGTAGGCTTTTTTGTGACGCAAGTCTCTCTCTCTCTCTCTCTCTCTCTCTCTCTCTCTCTCTCTCT